>NC_070612.1:55463893-55556393 GCF_027172205.1 Podarcis raffonei | reverse complement strand
GGTTACAGTGAAACAAAAGGGCACAGCTAGCAAGGCTTAACACTAGTTGTCTCTGCAGGGGTCTGTGTACATTTAAGTCTTATACAGAAGGCAGGATTTCAAGAAATGTGGCGTTTCCCATGGCAGTAATGGGAGACGTCATATTGGGTGTGACTCTACCTTCTTCGTTTCATAGGGAAGGGTTGTAGCTCAGTGGTAATAATAATAATAATAATAATAATAATAATAATAATAATAATAATTTTATTTATATCCTGCCCTCCCCGGCCAAAGCCAGGCTCAGAGCAGCTAACAACAAGTAAAAATAGCACAGTGTACATAAAATCACACAGTCAATTAATTAAAATACATTCTAAAATCAATTCAGATTCAAATTAATGGCAACCATTGGTCTAGAGTTCTATGAGCATTACAGAAGGAGAGAGTGGGTCAGACTATGCCTTGGCCAAAGGCCTGGTGGAACAGGCCTCTAGTCTCTTGTGACAGAGCATTCCACCAGATTGGGGCCATGGCCAAAAAAGCCCTGGCTCTGGTCGAGGCCAGCCTAACCTCTCTGTGGCCCAGGATCTCCAATATGTTTTTGTTTGAAGACTGTAAGGTCCTCTGTGGGACATACCAGGAGAGGCGGTCCCGTAGGTACGAGGGTCCTAGGCCGTATAGGGCTTTAAAGGTTAAAACCAGCACCTTAAACCTGATCCTGTACTCCACCGGGAGCCAGTGCAGCTGGAATAGCACTGGGTGAATGTGATCCCGTGGCGAGGACCCCGTAAGAAGTCTCACCGCGGCATTCTGCACCCACTGGAGTTTCTGGGTCAGTCTCAAGGGCAGCCCCACGTAGAGTGAGTTACAATAATCCAGCCTGGAGGTGACCGTCACGTGGATCACAGTGGCTAGGTCAGGGCGAGAGAGGTAAGGAGTCAACTGCTTAGCTTGGTGGAGATGAAAAAATGCCGCCTTTGTTATAGCTGCAACCTACACCTCCATAGAAAGGGAGGTGTCGAAGATTACACCCAAACTCTAAACGGACGGTGCTGGCACTAATTGTGTCCCCACAAGAGATGGGAGTTGGTCCCCCAATCCCATATCGTCCCGACCCAGCCAAAGGACCTATGTCTGGTAGAGCATCTTCTTTGCCTGCAGAACGTCCCAGGGTCAACCCCCAACCTTTACTGGCAGGGCTGGTAATGCCCACTGTTTTAAACCCTGGGAAGCAGCTGTGAGTCAGTAAAGACAATACAGAACTAAATTGCTTCCATATTGCTCCTCCTCAAGCTCTTCAGCTCAGTGCAGAGCAGCAACCCAATCTTAGCATGTTGTCTGAACCTGGGATCATGAGTGAGTGAGAACCTTCTTAAGCATGATCTGTAGCCAATGTTTCCCCTATGGTTACCTTTGTGCATTCATGCTGAGCCATGGTTTGTGAATGAGGCCGATATAAAGTAGCTTTCTGTGTTGCTAAAGCATCCCTCTAAAAAGTCTGGCGCTAGCAAGGGTGATGGTGATGCTGTTACCAAACACCACTTTCCATATTGAAAAGTTATATCCATCCAACTAAGGAGATGGAGGAGACGATGGAGGCATGATGTCAAGGCTTGCTGCACAAGTCATCAGAAAGATGCTTTCAGAAGGAATAAACTTCCAGCATATAATATGTTTTGTTTACTCTCTACAATTGGAGCACTTGAAAAATTAAATCCAAACACAATATTATTTGACTCCCGTCAGCAGCATTCAATGCAGTAAGCTTGATTGTCTCTGTGGATATTTCATTATAATTATGCACACGCTGTTTTCTAATGTTTACAGGTAGTCAAGCTCAGTCCGAGCCTATATTAAAAATATTCTCTGTCTCAGTTTGAGGTCAGCAGGACCCCCCTTCTTTGTTTACACTCCCCCGCCCTTAGACTCCTCTCCTAAATCAATCTCCCATTCATGCTAATATAATTTGCAGGAATTCTTTTACGTTCCACTGCAAGCCTTTATTTCCTCCATGCTGTTTATATGCATCCACAGTTTTAAAATCTGCAGGGATTTATTCTGCCCTCAGTACATGCACAGAACTTCAATTAATGCTAATAGAGGTTTCATGCGCTCATTAAATTGTTGAATCAGCTGGAACAGAAACCAACTCTAATTGGGACATCATTCTATAGCATGGCAAGATTTATCTTACTATTTCTAAACCAGATTTATTTTCCTTTTTTTTTTTTTTGAGGGGCAACACTCCTCAAATATTTATTTTGCAAGGGGAAAGTTGTCAGTGGAAAAATAACCTTTATTCTGTAGGTGATCGATGATACACTCCATTTTCAGCTAATCAAAAATGGTCAAGCTCCACTCAGTCTTCCCCAGGACTGAATCCCATGGCCAATATTGAAAGGACTCTTCCCATTCTCCCTTTTGCTACCTTTAATGATGAAGGTGTGGTTTAAGCATGCACAAAGAAGAAAGTGGAAAGGAAAGTTTTTTCTCTTCACTCACATTCTCCACTACCCTGATGAGCTGAGGACCATGTCAGGCATTCCAAAATGGCTGTCCTATAAAGTTGCATTTATTTCTAGGGAAACTGCCATTGCCCTGCTGGTGGAATCAAGACATCAAAAATTCACTTTATGTGAATACTTTTGTGCTGGTGCTACATTGGTTGTAACCCAAAATGAATATTTATCATTTTAATAAAATGTTTTTCAAACTAACTTGTAGTTCATCTGTGAAACCAAAACGAGAATATTCCAGAATTGTGAATTTGTAATGTGTTTTTTGTTCAAAAATTGAATTGTGTGTGTGCATGCATGTGTGTAGAAGTTTATCCAGTTTACAGAAATGTCAATTTACAATTTGTTCTAATTCAGGAGAAATCCTGAAGGTTAGGCCTCAGCTTTTTGGCTCAATTTGGTTGCAGTGAGCTTCTAGCTCTGTGGCAGGACCTCAGTCAGGATAGATGTAGGCAGCCAGCAGATTGGAGTGATGGAGTTGTGTTTTTTTGCCTAGAGTTTTAGCTGTTGTGGCTGCATGCAGGTGACTGACTGTAGGCCTCTGTGAATCCTCTCACACTCCTCTCTCCTCTTCTCATAGTTCCTAACTTGACTAGATCCCCCACACTCCAACCCAAACTTCTTCCTCATATCCACATTATATTTGAGCTTTTGCATGTCGTAAAAGCCACTTCTGGCAAACTGATGGAATACATACTCTGCAAATGTCCTGGGAAAAAACCATGATATCCCTTTTTTTTTTAAATAAATGTTTACTAAGGTTTTACAAATCAAAAAATTCATCATTTCAGATAGATCATTGCAATGAATAAAGCTCACATAAAAAACAGAAAAAAACAGAGATATATAGCAAAAAAAAAACAGGAAAAGAGAAAAAAGAAAAATCCACTTTTTTAAATTTACAAAATTCCATACCCCTCTGTCCTGACCTCCTCGCATCTCCCTTTTTTGTGTTCCTCTTTATTCCAATCAAATCCAGCAAATTCAAACCCTTATTTAAACCATGCTTAAATTATATTCTTTTAATTATTATGTCCCAATTTTTCATTGTTTTAGCCCATTCCTCATCTTATATACTATGACATAATATTATTCTGTTCATAACCCCTTCTCCTTTTTAACATTCTTCTTTTCATTCACATTTAACCAGATCCCACAAGCCCTGTTACCTTCACTTCCCACATCATATTAACACTCAAACATTTTGCAGTATTTTTGTAAATAGTCCTTAAACTTTTTCCAGTCCTGTTCCATCAGTTCTTCTCCCTGGTCACGGATTCTGCCAGTCATTTCAGCCATCTCCATGTAGTCAATCACTTGCATCTGCCATTCCTCCACGGTGGGTAGATCTTGTGTCTTCCAGTACTTGGCAAGAAGTATTCTTGCTGCTGTTGTTGCATACATAAAAAATGTTCTATCTTTCTTTGGCACCCGTTGGCCAACTATGCCCAAAAGGAAGGCCTCTGGTTTCTTAGGGAAGGTAAATTTAAATACCTTCTTCAGTTCATTATATATCGTTTCCCAGTAAGCCTTAACCCTTGGGCACGTCCACCAAAGGTGAAAGAATGTTCCCTCAGCTTCTTTACATTTCCAGCACTTGTTGTCAGGCAGGTGATAAATTTTTGCAAGCTTGACTGGGGTCATGTACCACCTGTAAATCATTTTCATCGCTGATTTGACCGTTTCATCCTGTGTATTCCATTTTAACAGCAAGTTATACATCTTTGACAAAATCTTAGTTTTTGGTTCTAACAATTCTGTTTCCAATTTTGATTTCTCCACCTGGAAGCCAGTTTTTTTGTCCAAATTGTAGGCCTCTCTTATTTGATAATAATGAAGCCAATCTCACACTTTGTCTTTTAATTTCTCAAAACTCTGCAGTTTCAGTCTGTCACCTTCTTGCTCCAAAATTTCCCAATATTTTGGCCATTTGGCCTCCATATTAAGCTTTTTCTGAGACTTAGCTTCCATAGGTGACAACCACCTCGGGGTTTTACTTTCCAGCAAATCTTTATATCTTGCCCAGACATTAAACAGAGCTTTCCTGACAATATGGTTTTTAAATGCCTTATGTGCTTTAACCTTGTCGTACCACAAATATGCATGCCACCCAAAAACATTATTGAAACCTTCTAAATCCAAAATATCTGTGTTCTCAAGAAGCAGCCAGTCTTTTAACCAGCAAAACGCTGCTGATTCATAGTACAGTTTGAGGTCTGGCAGGGCAAATCCACCTCTTTCTTTTACATCAGTTAAAATTTTAAACTTTATTCTAGGTTTCTTGCCCTGCCAGACAAATCTAGAGATATCTCTCTGCCACTTCTTGAAACAGTCCATCTTGTCCAAAATTTGCAAAGATTGGAACAAAAATAACATTTTTGGCAAAACATTCATCTTTACAGCTGCAATTCGACCCAACAAGGAAAGCTTCAAATTAGACCAAATTTCTAAATCTTTTTTTACTTCTGACCAACATTTCTCATAATTATCTTTAAATAAGTTCAAGTTTTTCGCAGTCATATTAATCCCTAGGTATTTAACTTTTTTAACCATAGTTAAACCTGTTTCATTCTGAAACCTGTCTTTTTCAATTGGTGTTAAATTCTTCTCTAATACTTTAGTTTTTGTCTTATTTAATCTAAATCCTGCCACTTGACCAAATTCTTTAATCAGTTCCAAAGCTCTTTTCATACTAGATTCCGGCTCCTGTACAGTCAAAACCAAATCATCTGCAAAGGCTTTTAGTTCATGATATCCCATTTTTGTCCTATGCCAGCACAGCTGCCATTTTGGGCAACATGATATTGTGCAATTTCGCTCTGATCTTGCCCTGAAAAAGACACATCTTTTAGGCTCAGTGATCTTGTGTGGGTCACGTGACTGACATGGGAGCATGGACAGGGAGATGCGTGTCCCTGTTTTGGGACTCAGCATGTTGGAGGGTATGGAATATACGGCATGTTTAGTGTTCATTTCCATGTAATTTGATGAAATGTTGTCCAATGACATAGGATGTTGTATGATACCATGCCCACTGCTGTGAGTAAAATTTATTGTGTTATGCCAGCATATCAGTCAAAAACCCACCATTCTACAATGCAGCAGGTACTGAAAAGGGACATTAGAAAATGGGACAGAAGCACTAGCATTATATGAAGCAAAACTAACACAATATTCCCCACATCTGAATGCTCTCTCAGCTGCTGCGTGCTATGCTTTCCTTTCATGATACGTCCTGTCGATTTCACAGTTAATGCTTAATGTGCTAACCTCAAATATTCACTCAGATTCTGAGTCGTACTATAATTAACATATGATTAAATGAACACTGTGCTGTAAATTAGTGAGAAATGCTCCATGTTTAGCTCAAAACAAAATGAAAAGTTAATTATACAACACTTTGTAATCTATTCATGTACAAGAGCTCTAAGTGTGTGTACATTTTGTTAATAAAAAGACCTGCCAATTCTGCAATGGGACCTGTGAAAGGGCTTGCTAAAATCTGGATATTATTGCAAATGAGGTTTTAAAGTCTCCTCACAAAATATTAAATAATTTAAACATTTGTTCCTTGTAGCTTGGTTAGTGCTTCTTTTCATCTGGTGTTTATCTGGAAGCTAGTCAGAAATTGTATGTACTTGGGCACAAAGTGGTAGAACATCTTTTTTATTTTTTTATTAAGTTTTCCATTTTAATAATCCAATAAAAACCATATTAAAACATTCCAAATTACAATACAATCAAAAATAAAAAGGTAAAGGACCCCTGACATTTAGGTCCAGCCACAGACAACTCTGGGGTTGCGACACTCATGTCGCTTTACAGGCTGAGGGAGCTGGTGTTTGTCCACAGACAGTTTTTCTGGATCATGTGGCCAGCATGACTAAGCCGCTTCTGGTGCAACAGAACACTGAAACCAGAGCAGCACACGGAAACGCTGTTTACCTTCCCGCTGGAGCAGTACCTATTTATCTACTTGCAGTTTTTGGGGGGCATGCTTTCGAACTGCTAGGTTGGCAGGAGCTGGGACCAAGCAATGGGAGCTCACCCCGTCACGGGGATTCAAAAATCAAAAACAGCCAGATTCAACTGCCAGATTATATATCTTTGGGTGACTTCCCATGCTCTGAATTTTGCGGAGTGCTGATCGTCTAATATCACATTGCATTTCTTCATTCGTCAATAAACCATTCCGATGTTGATCCGTCACTTAATTTGCAACCACTGGTCTGCTCAGCTTTCGCCTTTATAATTCTGTGTGAAATATTTTTCCCTGTTGTTATCCACATTCCAGCAATTCCATTTTCGATTTCTGCTCACAGGAGCCATAATACACCACATCTCAAACAAAAAGACGCCATTAGCTCCAGGCAGCCATCCAGAATTCCCCTCACTCCATCTCCCAACATGCTGGTACCTCTGCAAGAACAAAATAACTCCAGTCCAGAATTCTTTACAACCTTCCCCTGAGCGTAGCTGCCAGAATCCTCACCCAATCAGTATAGAACATCTTGGTTTGTATGCAGAATGTCCTAAGTTCAGTCACCAGCATCTGCAGGTAGGGCTGGGGGAAAACACACTCTGAAATCCTGTCAGCCAATCCTGAGCTAGATGGACCAAGGATGGACCAGTTTCTTATGTTCCAATATGCCAAGACACAGAGGCACAATAAAATCTTGAAGGTGGTTCCTGTTTGGCTGTTAGTTTTTGAGGGAGAACCAACTGAACAGGGGTAAAAAAGGAGGATCCAATATCCACCCCACGTCTGGATAGCTCCGTTGGTTAGAACATGGTTCTGATAATGCCAGGGTTGAAGGTTTGATCCTCGTATGGGACAGCTGCATATTCCTGCATTACAGGTGGTTGGACTAAATGATCTTCAGGGTATCATTATTCTATGATGAAGAAGATGCTGGACTAGGTGGGCCTGATCCATAAGCTTTGGGACCTTATGGTGAAGGGGAAGTAAGAAATAATACAATAATAATAATAATCTCATTGATCATTAAAGAAGGCAATTTTGGATTATGTCTTACTTCTAATCTATTTGAAAGGAAGACATTCATTCACTGTAGAAGGTAGCATATTAGCATAAATGGAAATCAATATAACGGACACTTTGAGGAATTGTGTTGCTACCATTTCAATACCCAGTTTTACTGATAAATTCATTAAGTGACTTGAGGTGCTTAGTTCTAGTTAATGCACACAAGTCATTGTTTTTGATTATCATTTTTTAAAAGAAGCATTCAGATAATTCCAATCTATGCTAGTTACTGTTAACCATTTAGATAAACTTTCTGCGTCAAGGAAAATGTATGCATGCTGAAACTCCACAACATGGAGGAATAAATAAGAATATATCATAGTATTTTTATGTTACCCCAATGCAATTATATATACGCTTTTGTAATGCAACGTGAAAATTCACTGTTTATACAATTCTGTATTCTCTGTTTACTTTCACATAAACAACTTACACTGCTCTCATTGTATTTACTTAGCAATCATCCCTGGGTTGCTTTCCATTAGTTTTTTCCCAACTTTTTGCCTATTCTGTCCTTTTATACAATGTGTTTTATGCAATTTTGTTTTTAGAATTCTCTTGCTGTTCATCGTAACAGCTAGCATTTTGAAATCTCTTTATGCACTATTGATGGTACTTTCCTAATGTTTTCTTTATTTATGCTGAATTCTACGATACTTAGCTTGTTTTCATTCACCAATGATTCTGCAAGAGATCCATGTGGTAAATGACCTTTATCTAACAATACTTATTCAGGCCAGCCAAGTCTATGTTCTCTGCTCATCAAGTTTAACATCTGTATCCAGACTCTTAGGTATTATGGTATTGGAAGAATGTTGCATTTACTTTACCAGACTCACAACTATAATTGCATAAAGATTGTGCACCATCTAATTATAGTGCAAATCTGCTCCACTTCTGAGTGGGGAGGAGTTGCAGATGGATTACGTGACCACCTGCTCGGCACAGGGGCAGGACAACATCCTGCGTCATCGTGAGCCATGTTGGTGGTTAGGCATTGGTTGAACTTATGTTGGGGAGGGGAGGTGTGGTCATCACCTGCCCCTCCAATATTAAGGGTATTCCATTAAAGGAATCGGGGGGGGGGTGGATGTTGTCCGAAGCCCGGGGAGGGGTTAGGGCCATGCCACGACCCCTTTGGGAACCCTGGGGGAGCTCAAGTTGATTTACATCGACGGGGCTCCCCCTATTGGTGGTTGACCCTTACAGGACTCCCTGCATGGCGGGCAAGAGTCAGATATAGTCCATTCAGTTCCAGTGCCTAAGCCAATACCACTCACATTCTGTAACCAATCAAGTTATGGCCTAAATTTTGCCCACTAACCTTTTAACCTAATATGCTGTGTCCATGTGTCTTTATTCATCACGAGGGGTGGCCTCAGGGTCTTGACACGCAATCCTATGTGTGTCTCCTCAGATGTAAAACGGGATATAGCAGAGTCAAATGGGCCTCAAGATGAGCTCAGCAGCCTGTGAAGCACCTCATGACCTGAGGTAAGCTGCTTTTCCGAAACACCGAATTGGGGTCGAAACCATATATTGTGATCCCTCTAGTACATACGTATTAGAGCTCTAAAACAGGATTGCTAATGGGAGTTTGCACAACCCTCATCGTATAGTGGGGGTTGAATTCACAGGGGGTTGAAGATCCATTACTATTTCTGCAGCAAAGTTCCTCTCTCCAGCATCCCAGAACCCCCCAATCAGCATGAAAGGGGAGCTTTTCAGCCACTGTATGCTTCAAGCTGCTTCAGTTTCAATAATAATAATAATAATAATAATAATAATAATAATAATTATAATAATAATTTATTATTTATACCCCGCCGATCTGGCTGGGCCTCCCCAGCCACTCTGGGCAGCTTCCATAAAAACCAAAAATACGGTAAATTATCACACGTTAAAAACTTCCCTGAACAGGGCTGCCTTAAGATGTCTTCTGAATGTCAGGTAGTTGTTTATCGCTTTGACATCTGGTGGGAGGGCGTTCCACAGGGCGGGCGCCACTACCGAGAAGGCCCTCTGTCTGGTTCCCTGTAGCCTTACTTCTCACAATGAGGGAACTGCCAGAAGGCCCTCAGCGCTGGACCTCAGCGTCAGGGCAGAATGATGGGGGTGGAGACGCTCCTTCAGGTATACTGGACCGAGGCCGTTTAGGGCTTTAAAGGTCAGCACCAACACTTTGAATTGTGCTCGGAAGGGTGTGTTCAAGAGAAGGGTGTGTAAGTTCTGTTACGTATAATGGACATCATGGAAAACACCATCGAAGTCACCCCCAAAATCATTTCCCTAGTATGTGCACAGAAAATAGTAGGGCTAGCTCCCATAGCGGAATAGCTCAGTTGGTTACAGCGTGGTGCTGACAGAGTCAAGGTTGAAGGTAAACCTTGCTGATCACTGTGTTAGCTGAATCCAACCCAAAGCAAGGCAATTCTGTGCTGAATGCCTAGTGTTGGAGGAGCTTTATGTTATTTTGAGAATTAAACTTTAAAGCCTTTTCTAGCTTTTCTATTAGAAAGTCAGAACATTGAGTGTAGTTGCTGGCTGGGGTCCAAACAACTATTTTGGCACGGTCAATGGAATTACTTATTTACTTAGGAATGCTCATTAGCACAACACGGTTTATAAATAGAGTGGATGGTTTTCCGAGCGGATGATTACTTCAATACTGAGTGCAATGGCTGTACTTTTGAGCAGACATTTTTAAGATTTCACTATATATATATGCATAAATTGTCAAATCATATAAATTTCAAATGTTAACGTTAACATTTTTTATTACTTTATATCAAATAAAGGTTTGATGTCACGGTGAAAAGTTCCAAATGCACATCCTGTCTTGGGAAAGTATAATTAAACAAGAACCTCTTCTGCAGGCTGTAAGATGATCAGCTTTGCAATCATGAAAATGAAAAGAGATAGCTTGGAGCACAAAATCTCTCTGAGTGTTGCAGAAATATTCACATTTTAAATCCAACCAGAACAGCTGCCCATTTCTGCTAGTTACTACTACAGCCAATTAATGCTTGTCAAGATTTATAATTAAATGAAACTAATGAAAATCAGTTGGCTGATAATGGAATTTTTCTCCCACATCTGCATACTATTATCCCATGCAAATATTAAAGTTGGGGGAATAATGTTTGCTTTAATTGGTTATTTGATCCATCGTATGACTCTTGATAGGTTGATCATTCTTTATAAACACACACACAGTCATCAGTAATGAACAGATTCACTGGGTCGTAAACATTCAATATATTTAAGATAATTCTATTTCCTTGCTTTGCACTTGACTGTGATCCAGGACAGAACCGGATCACAATGAAATGATTATTCTTGTCACTGTAAGTGCCAGCAAACCAATTTCACATATTAAAATGTGCTACTAATTAATGAACAGATATGACTGCATGAAGATATGGAAGAAACCACTTCAGAGAAAACGAAATGAGCATTCCACTGTCATTAGTATATGTCTTATTCAAGAATTCTTTATCTGAGTCATTCTTAGTAATTCAATGACTAATAAGGTGATAGGACTTTTTCTCTTTTACTGGGTCATGAGTTGCCTCGGAACAGAACTCATTGAAAACTTTGTAGGAAATCTGGGTTATTTTGTCAAAGAAAATGAGGTAACTGTCTCATTAATGCTGTTGAATTGATAGCAATGTCTTCTTTTCCCAAAATGGAGCAAAATATACTTTAACCAAGGACTTGGCACTTCAATGTCTAAAGCAGATCTGAATGTTTTTAGATGTGCATATCCTTCACTGAGATTATACAGCTGAATTTTGCCATGATTTATAAAACATACATGGCTAGTTAGTCCCATTGGCTTCAGTAGGGCTATATGTCTACATCCAGTAAACGCCTGTGAATGTTTGTTCATTTGACTTCAGCGGATCTGTATTTGATGCGAGTGGAGCTGTGGTCTAAACCACTGAGCCTCTTGGGCTTGCCAATCAGAAGGTCAGCGGTTTGAATCCCTGCAACGGAGTGAGCTCCTGTTGCTCTGTCCCAGCTTCTGCCAACCTACCAGTTTGAAAGCATGCCAGTGTGAGTAGATAAGTAGGTACCTCTGTGGCGGGAAGCTAAATGGTGTTTCTGTGTGCTCTGGGTTCTGCCACGGTGTTCCGTTGCACTAGAAGCGGTTTAGTCCTGTTGGCCACCTGACCCAGAAAGCTGTCTGTGGACAAATGTTGGCCTGAAAGCGAGATGAGTGCCACAATCCCATAGTTGCCTTTGACTGGATTTAACCGTCCAGGGGTCCTTTACCTTTACCTTTTACCTTTTATGTCCCTGAGATCTGTTCAGGAAATGTGGCACTGCCATGCCACTGTCACAATTTATACAAAGTGGAACTTAGACAGATGTGGTGGTGAGACAGTTTAGTAGATGAAACCATTGGCAGAAGCTGTGTGGCAGCGGAAAAGGGAGGTGGATTTTCTGTTGCCTTTAAGGTGCTGGGAGGTGGAGGTAAGGGGTACCACAGACAGCACCATATAGGTGTGCAGTTGCTGAGTGAACAGTCCTCTCCTGCCCCAAGCCTGCTTCTGAATTACTCTGCTTCTGATTCATCTATAGCACTGCTAGTGAAGTGACTTCTAATCCCACCCCCTGTGGAAATGACTGTGGAACTGCAGTTTCTTGGAATTACTCTACATCTTATGCTTTGCTTTCAAACAAAGGTCAAGTCAATGCATGCACACCCTCCAACATTTATCCAGTGAAAATAGGGACGTCCCATTCCATAATAATACTTTGACTATTTATACCCCACACATCTCACTGGCTTGCCTCAGTCACTCTGGGCAGCTTCCGACATATATAAAAATATTACAAAACATTAAACTTTAATAAAACACTTCTCTATACAGGATTGCCTTCAGACAACTCAGGCGTTGGATAACTCCATACCCTCCAACATTTCTCCAATGAAAATAGGGATGTCCTAAGGAAAAGCGGGACATTCCGGGATCAAATCAGAAACCGGGACGGCTTCTCTAAATCAGGGACGTCCCTGGGAAACAGGGACACTTGGGCAGTCTGGTGCATGAGATTTTAGAACATTTGCCACACGTAAATGCATCATCACAAGCATCATTTGTTCGAACACCTCAGGTTTTGTGGTTGGGGCCATGCCAGTTGTAGGCAGTAGTGTAGAGGCCTGCTAAGTCACTGTCGTCTCTAAAAGGGCTGATAGCTCAGACCAACACAGCGAAGGGAACTAACAGTGGCTATAGTGTATAGCTATAAGGCTATACTATAAGGCAGTTTCCTATGTGACCTGACCTGAAGGACAAAATACTGCCTCCCTCTGTTTTGAGCAGACTAGCAGTTGAATCATACATTGAATTTGACAACAGGACAGAGCTGTAGTCTAAACCACTGAGCCTCTTGGGCTTGCCAATCAGAAAGTCGGCAGTTCGAATCTCCGCGACAGGGTGAGCTCCCATTGCTCGGCCCCAGCTCCTGTCAACCTAGCAGTTCAAAAGCACACCAAAAAGTGCAAGTAGATGAATAGGTACCGCTCCGGTGGGAAGGTAAATGGCGTTTCCGTGTGCTGCTCTGGTTTCGGTGTTCTTTGCTCCAGAAGTGGCTTAGTCATGCTGGCCACATGTCCCAGGAAAACTGTCTGTGGACAAACGCTGGCTCCCTTGGCCTGTAGAGCAAGATGAGTGCAGCAACCCCCGAGTCGTCTGTGACTGGACTTAACTGTCAGGGGTCCTTTACCTTTACCGTTTTATGCTTAAGGGGTACAATACACCTCTGTCTGGGGCCAAGTCTGCCTAGGAGTAAACACCACTGAACACAGTAAACACTTTGAGTAAGCATTCATAGAATAGGGTTGTAAGATCACCGGTTCTCTATTGAACCTGGTGTTTATAATTGATGGATTGTTTTGTACATATTTCTTGGCCATAGTACTTTGAACCTAAGTGCAATACAGAAATACTGAAAAGAAAACTTCACTAAACTTTGAAACTTTGTACTGCACATATGAATTCAAAATAAATTGGATGGCCCTTTGTATTTTACTTCTTTGCTGCAGTATTGTAAAGAAATGGAACACAATTTCTGTTGCAGCTTAACTTCAGATGTAAGTGCTATTAGTTGATAAAATGTGATTTATATCTTATTTCTAAACCAGAAAGTGGCATTAATAATAATAAAAAAGGATCAGAATATGAATGCCGTGAAAGTCTTACTCCCAAGTGCATGGAGGATAAGGAAGATTGAAAATAATGTCTTTAATTTCTAAAGCGAGATGAAAAGTTTCAGCAATGAATAGGAAGTGACAAATTTTGACATTTCCCCCAATTTTGCAAAGGAGGCAAAAGGAAATATGAATGCCAGTGCTGCTCTGTAAGAGATTGCCATAAGCATAAAATTGATTTTATTTCCCTTGTATATTAGCAGAGTTTTCTCAGGACTTAAAGTTTGGAAATGGAAGCTATAAATTATGGGCTACCAGTATTGTAAAAAGTGGTTCAAAATGCAAAACCAACACAGAATCTAAAAGAACGGAGACAGAGAGAGAGGCAAAATAAGGTACAGTTTCAGTCCTGATCCACCTTCCCTCAAACGTTGGAAAGTTCTGGAGCGGGCTGTGTCTTTTTTACAAGATCAGTCTCTTTTGAGGGAGTAAACTGGAGACATTTTTTCATGGTTTTGTGATGATCCTTACTATTACAGGTACACAATTCAGCACGCCCTCTGTGAAGAGCTGCCTTGGAAAACAACTCAAAACTTCAACTGGTGCAAAATTCAGCCACCAGATTACCGCCTGGAGTTGCCTTTAGATCTCATATAACCCTGTTCTAAAACAGCTGCATTGATTGTCAGCTTGTTTCTGGGCCCAATGCAATGTGCTGAGGCTAAATGACTCAGGTCCCAAACATCTGAACAACTGCTTGCTTCCCTAAAGACCCTCCTGGGTGCAAGATCAGCAGAGGAGACCTTATTGATAGTTCCACCTCCCTCAGAAGTTCAGTGGTGGTGGCTCAGGAGAGGGCATTCTCTGTGACAGCCCCATAGTTGTTGTTGTATTATCTTCCCACTGAGTGCAACCGACATCTTCAAGTGAATGCTGAAGAGGAATCTCTTTACCCTGGTCTTCAACACCTCAGATTTATATCTTCAGGGCCCATCCTATTTCTTAAGGAGTTGTTAAGAGACCCCTGTACCCTTCACAGAGCTACAATTCTCAGAGTTCATTGGGAAGAGAGATTGCTTTTGAAACCACTCTGCGAATTGTAGCTCTATGAAGGGAACTGGGGTCTTCTAACACTTCTCAGCAGGCTTAACAAGATACAATTCCCAGGATTCTTTGAGGGAAGCCATGACTGTTTGGTTTGGTAATGCTTTAAATCAGGCACCCCAAACTCAGCCCTCCAGATGTTTTGGGACTACAACTCCCATCATCCCTAGCTAACAGGACCAGTGGTCAGGGATGATGGGAATTGTAGTCCCAAAACATCTGGAGGGCCAAGTTTGGGGATGCCTGCTTTAAATGCACAGTGCAGTTGAGGCCTCTAACGCATCATTCTAGCCTAAAGGTAGAGGTAAAGGTACACCTGACCGTTAGGTCCAGTCACAGACGACTTTGGGGTTGCAGCGCTCATCTCGCTCTATAGGCTGAGGGAGCCGGCGTTTGTCCGCAGACAACTTCCGGGTCATGTGGCCAGCATGACTAAGCCACTTCTGGCAAACCAGAGCAGCTCACTTCCCGCTGGAGCGGTACCTATTTATCTACTTGCACTTTGATGTGCTTTCGAACTGCTAAGTTGGCAGGAGCTGGGACCAAGCAACAGGAGCTCACCCCATCACGGGGATTCGAACCGCCAACCTTCTGATCGGCAAGCCCTAGGCTCTGTGGTTTAGACCACAGTGCCACCCGCATCCCCCTCATTCTAGCCTAGCTCTTCATTAATATAGACAACTGGTTAAAATAGTCTTTGGCATCTACCATTACATCGAATGTATGCTTTTTCTCATCTCCTACTTAGGTATATGTTTATTTTTCAAAAATCGGTGGCATCCTTATATTTACTGGGCGCATTACCATTTTAATTATTGTACTTCTCAAGCTCCTATGAGGTCGATGCTGACAATACCCTTGAGATAAGAATAATTTCCTGCCTGGTACTCAGGCAAAGATGGATATTATAATGTAACTTTATGGTTGCGCACTATTTTAACAAAGCAATTTAATTAAAAGAATGAATAATCTGACAGCAAGGGAAGAATGTAAAATTATGTGAAGAGGACAAAAAGCTGTCTTAATTACTAGCTTGAGCTGGCAAGATGCAATGCTTTCCACTAAATAGTAAGTATTTATTGAAATATTATGCTTGTGTAGATAACAACTCAGTCGCAGTCAGTACTAAGGGCATAGCAGCTTCTGCCACCTGTCCTTAGATTCTAACTCTCTGCAACCTGCAAAAACAGAACTCCATGCACGTATTCTCATAAAATAATGATCCTGTTTTCTGCTATATTTAGAAGCATAGTGTCTTGCTTTTTCCTCCACCACTCTTTTGTAGGGCTGTTGAATGAGTACCCACTACCAGTGCTGGAATTATGCATAAGCTAAACATGCTATAGCTTAGGGCCCCACTCTCTTGGGGGCCTCCAAAAAAATTAAAAGGAAAAAAACTGCATGTACATTTCCAAAATATAAGAGAAAAAATAAATAGAATAAAACCTACATACAGCAACAGTGTTTTGTGTTGTGTGGGCTCCTATGATGTAGGTAATGGGTCTCGCCTGCTAGCCTGCTCCCTAAAATATCGCTGGTTTGCTCATTTCTATATATAGGGTGCCTACATTCTGCTATTAGTAGTTTGCATCATATATTTACACCTATTATTATTTCTTGTCATAGTAAGTTTCTAGAGACTAGTTTATGAGTCTTTGTAAATTGCGTTTCTAAAGGAACTTTTGTTATTGCCAAATGCCAATGTGTTTGCATTATTAAGTTTGTTATGAATAAAAAAATCATTTTAAGTTAGAGCTTAATAATTATTTCACTATTAATATACTTCTTCTTAATTGTATTTCAGTTCAACAATTACTTTGATAAAATACATATTTTGTTATGTGCATATGGCTTTAGATACCTATTAGGTCCATAAATTACCATCTAGCATATATTCAACACAAAAAGAACAGTGACAATTTGTTCTTGGTAAAGGACAGCTGGACATAGAAAGGGTCCCATTACCTTCAGTAGCTTAGGGCCTCATCAGACCTAAATCCGGCCCTGCCCACTACCAAGTCAGGATGAACCTGGGTGAAAAGATTAGCAGGGGAGACACTGTTGATAGTGACACCCAAACCCCTCTGTGGTTTGACGGTGAAGGTGTTGGCTATAAGCAGCTGGCATCCATTTGTCTTGGGAGACAATGGAGGAGTGTGCTTTGGGGATGAAGTCAATGTCAGGAGCTTCCCCTACACTTGAGTAGGACCCTGGCAGAGACACATCCCCAACTGGCATGTTCCCTCCCTCCTGGTCGATCACTTGGGAGCTTCAAAAGCTTTCTTCAGCCCGAACATCACAGTGACCAATGCCAACAGACATCGGCACACTTAGGGATCCGCAGAGTCTTTGCATCTTGCGTGACAGACCTCAGCAACTCAGCATTTTGGCTAATCTACTTTATTTACATATAAACACACACAGAGTACTGCAACATGGCTCCCTCTCTCTCTAGCATCAGGCAGCAAAGAGAAAAAGAACAAAGGACAATAGTCCCACTTCACAGAACACAGTAACACAAACATCCTGTCTCCGTCACTTCCCACACTTTGTCGAGTCAAAATATACACCGTCATGGGATAGACAACAATCCCATGACTGCAATCATGGAGCAGGAATTCTAACAGTCAAATTGCTGGGAGATTGCAGCGCCTGCTGTGGTTGTAGAGATTGATATGGGAGAGACATGTTTTGCTGCAGCTGGGGCAGATGAAGGCATTTGGTTGGGCTGCTGCAGATGCACCATGGCGTTTCTTCTCCCAGCTGTCATTCCTCCTCTGGGCAGTGCTATGGATGCACCACCTGACCGCCTGTTTCCTGGCACTGCGGTCATCTGCAAAGGATTCCCACCCGGTGGGGCTGATGTTGCCAACCTTCATGTCAACGTATGCAGACATTTTTGCGCCTGCCCATTAGGGGAAATAGGAAGCCCTGAACACTTATTTTTTAGATGTCCTTTTTATGATGAGGCATGTAGAGATACCATCCACCCACATCTGGTGAGGCTTGCTGACCTTCCGGACAAGCCTAAACTCAATTTTCTCCTCTTAGGCAAAAATCACAAGATGACCCAGATGGTCGCCAGATTCTGCATTCAGATTTGCAGGCATAGAACACCCCCTGGAACAAATAGCCGGCCTCCTGGGTGTCCCAGGGGCAATCCGTATGTTAGTTTAACCTTAGGTCTTTTTGTGTTCATGCGACTATTTTAATTTTAATCTATAAGCTGTTATTGTATATAGTTTTAAATGTCTATTTCACTCTTGTGAAAGCAGTCTCAGTTGTGCTTCTTGAACTGGTCTTCGACCGTAATAATAAATTATTACTAATACTATATGCAGACATCTTTGTAACACAGAGCTGGGACTCAACTTCATTAGTAAAGAAAAAACATTTTATATGTGTTACAACGCTGGGACACCAGGTGGCACTGTGGAGTCCCATCTTTTGCCCACGTGATTTCCCATAATAAAGTTTACAACACGTTTTCCTGAAACACCTTTTTGATGTGTCTAAATCCAGCCTAGGTGTTCCAGTGAGCCTGGTTCCTGAAGCCAGCTCCCTGTAGAGCACATCCTTGGGGATGTAAATTCTGCCTCCATCTTTGTTTCCCCATTTGAAAGCCAGGTGGGGGGCAGGGACTTCACTAGGGGAGCCAGTGTGGTGTAGTGGTTAAGAGCAGTAGTCTCGTAATCTGGGGAACTGGGTTCGCGTCTCCACTCCTCCACATGCAGCTGCTGGGTGACCTTGGGCTAGTCACACTTGTCTCTCAGCCCCACTCACCTCACAGAGTGTTTATTGTGGGGGAGGAAGGGAAAGGAGAATGTTAGCCGCTTTGAGAATCCTTAAAGGGAGTGAAAGGCGGGATATCAAATCCAACCTCCTCTTCTTCTTCTTTTCTTCTTCTTCTTCTTCTTCTTCTTCTTCTTCTTCTTCTTCTTCTTCGGATGGAAGGACCTGTGAATTTCAATTCTTTCAGTTTATCATTTTTTCCAGTCTTAAATGCAGTTCTCCACATTTTCCAGCAAGCTGCATTTTTTAAAAAATCCACATGGAAATTGACTAGACTTTTAGTGTGAATTTCTCCTTAAATGCACATGGTTGTATGAAGTTATGACTAATGTGCACATTTTTGCAAGCAATTTTCATCAATGGAATGAATTTTTGCATGTTATTTCACCAATATTTTTACACACACTTTCCCCTAATATGTGCATTTTTGTAAGCATTGCTTGGAGAAGTACATTGCAAAATTTAGATAAGTGTGATTTTTTTAAGGCTAGCTGTGTTTCAGTTCACATAAATCCAGGGAGGAAATTGGCAGAAGAGAATTCCATTTTTTTAAAAATCCTCATTTTAACTACAATGAAAGATAAGATTGGTTCTACCGGACATAGATTCTTAAGTTAGTAAGCCGGATACAAATTTTATATATGTATTAAGTTACATGCTTCTTCATTCCACTTAGATGGGTATCTGGAAAATTTGATATAGCAGAATAAGAAAATATCAAGCTGGGCTTAGTTTGGACTCAAAATCAGTATTATTTACCTAATCTGGCATGTTAGTCAGAAGCTGGTTCTACAATTCGAATTATGCATAGATTGCTGACTGAAGAGGCAAACACTTCTGACATTATACATCTAATGTCAGTTGTATTTGCCTGTGTTGTCACCACAGTAATGATATTTAACTCTTAGAAAATGATATTGACTTTATGGGAAATAAGCCCCTTGCCTTCTGCATGTTCCACTTACCCCATTCTCAGTGACTCATAAAGCCAATTGCCTGTGAGTTCCTCTCATTGGCATTTTAAAAAAATAAAATAAAATAAACAAACTTTTGGAAGACTTCTTGTGAATATCACAAAAGGTTTGACTGGCTGTTTCAACATACAAGATCTAAAAACGTCCAACCTCAGGGTTGCCAAGCCTGGCAGTCTCCCAAGCCTCGATTCAAAGGTGGTGCTTTTTCTCTCTGGATAGTTGGAAATGCCAAAGATGAAATGAAAAGCCCTCAAGAGGATTGGGGGTGGTGGCTTTTACTGCAGATGCTGTTACTACTTCAAGACAGCATAGGGTAAATGCAGATGAATCTATATGAAGTCTAACAATTATGAATCTCCCCCAAATACAATGATAATTTTGATAGTGCTGAAAAAAGGTATACACTACAGGTGACGACAGTTTTTAAAGATCCCCAAAGGTTCGAACTGAAATCAATATTAAATTTGAAAGGCGAGAGGAGCAAAGAGGAACATTTCATAAAGTCCTTTCTAGCACTCAGCTGCATCAAGCTGTGATGAACCATGCTCCCTGCTTTCTTTTTATTCTCTCTCTCTCTCTCTCTCTCTCCTAGACAAATGATTGATAGCAGAGTCTCAGGCTATTTAAAATAGCATGGCTTAGTTCTTTTAAACCACTAGTTCTTCCATTCCCATCACACATAGTAACAGGGTCCTGACTCACAAGTTTAAATGGACTTGTTATCACTCCCCACTTTCCTATGCTCTAGAGTTGTTAAAGGTAAAGGTAAAGGTACCCCTGCCTGTACGGGCCAGTCTTGACAGACTCTAGGGTTGTGCGCCCATCTCACTCTATAGGCCGGGGGCCAGCGCTGTCCGGAGACACTTCCGGGTCACGTGGCCAGCGTGACAAGCTGCATCTGGCGAGCCAGCGCAGCACATGGAATGCCGTTTACCTTCCCGCTAGTAAGCGCTCCCTATTTATCTACTTGCACCCGGGGGTGCTTTCGAACTGCTAGGTTGGCAGGCGCTGGGACCGAGCAACGGGAGCGCACCCCGCCGCGGGGTTTCGAACCGCCGACCTTTTGATCGGCAAGTCCTAGGCGCTGAGACTTTAACCCACAGCGCCACCCGCGTCCCCTAGAGTTGTTAGTAGTGTGCAAAATTATGAGACAAGACTGTACATGGGGGCTTCCCGGACGATTGTATTCCTCACTGTTGGTGGAAAGATTCTTAGCAAAATAGATGTTTGTTTGCAGATTAAAGCACACAGCCCCAGAGTACCTTCTTCCTCTCCTCTGTTTTAACATTACTTAGTGAGGTCTAAGCCTACCAAATTTTGTAAGACTAGAGAGGGAAGTATTCTGGCCAGTAGTTTACCTAGGGGAAAGTACAGGTATATATGGTGCATGTATCACTCTGTAGGCGGTCTTAGTGAACAAATTCTAGAAGATTTTAGTCCTCAAGATGCCATAGGAATGTGTAGATTTTGCATAGTGAAAGAGAGCCTTTCCTTTCTTTTTTAAGATGCATAACATTCTGAAACAAAATGTACCTTTTCATTTTACAATTGCATATACTTTAGAAGCAATGTTTGGCAATTGAGAGTTATTTTTCTATAATGAGGCTTACATGTTTTGCGGCTTCTCCATACGCAAAAGACGAATCTGACATTTGCTCCTGTTGCTACGCATTTGCAGGTTTCTCAAACAACCACAAAAAGATTTGTGACCCGCATGAGGGGGAAATGATCGTTTAATGCTCATTTGGTGTATTGAACATTTAGAAAGAGTGCAGTGATCACTCGGTTTTCTACAACATTGTAACTAAGTAGACCCTGAGTGACCCATTAGTGGGGAAACATTATTAGGTGCACCAGCAGTGGATGAAATGGAATTCGCAGGAACAATGATTTTGGGGGGGTGGGGGGTGGGGAACCCACTAACAATGAAAGCAGAAGTTGAAATAAGGAAGAACTGCCTCTGGCGCTGTCAGTAGTGCAGCCGAGCCATGCCTGAGAAAAGAGAAGTCAACCACCTGTTTCTTATTAAAATCAAGCAGAGCAAATGTCAAGAACAGATTGCATTGTCTATGAAGAAAAATGAAACTAGTCTTAATATGAGGGTAAGAGGCCACAAAATGTCACCTTACAAAGTATTGCGCAAGCAGTGTATCTGAATCATATGCAATGGAAGCTGCTCCATTAGAGTGAATGGGGCACTGCCCTACAATCATCCTTCTGCCCTCAGCCAGCCCCCAGTTGCTCATCTTCTTATTTACATCCAAGCCAGGGGGTGACACCCTGGCTTCCTTCTCAGCCTTGTCCTTGTTGTTTAGTCGTTTAGTCGTGTCCGCCTCTTTGTGACCCCATGGACCAGAGCACGCCAGGCACTTCTGTCTTCCACTGCCTCCCGCAGTTTAGTCAAACTCATGTTTGTAGCTTCGAGAACACTGTCCAACCATCCCGTCTTCTGCCGTCCCCTTCTCCTTGTGCCCTCCATCTTTCCCAACATCAGGGTCTTTT
The DNA here is from genome assembly GCF_027172205.1 of Podarcis raffonei. Lineage (NCBI taxonomy): Eukaryota > Metazoa > Chordata > Lepidosauria > Squamata > Lacertidae > Podarcis > Podarcis raffonei. The sequence goes on along the minus strand of NC_070612.1, from coordinate 55,534,319 downwards.
CCAGGGAGTCTTCTCTTCTCATGAGGTGGCCAAAGTATTGGAGCCTCAGCTTCAGGATCTGTCCTTCCAGTGAGCACTCAGGGCTGATTTCCTTAAGGATGGATCGGTTTGACCTTCTTGCAGTCCATGGGACTCTCAAGAGTCTCCTCCAGCACCATAATTCAAAAGCATCAATTCTTTGGCGATCAGCCTTCTTTATGGTCCAGCTCTCACTTCCATACATCACCACTGGGAAAACTACTTGTCCTTGTAGAACTCAGCAAAAAAGAGGATCAGGAGAAATCAAGAATCACATGGCTCAACCTTGTGGGATGTAATTCATTGGTACAGTCAAATGCAACATTCTTTATTTCCCTGGAGACACAGGCAGGGGGACATCCAGTCAGTGTAACTTCCTGTTCCACTGGTCTGGCGCATCCTTCCCCTACATGTGACCTGGGAGATGGGTGCGGCCCTGGCTCACTACACAAAAGAGCCGAGTCACGCAGCCATTTTCTCAGCCTCGATTTCTCAGTCGTTGTCTTGATTTCTGTCTTGATCTCTCTCTTGTTTGCTGTTCTCCTGCAACCATTTTGTTCTCTTAATGTAATTTTGCTTTCTGCTGGCTCTCAGCCAGCAGCACGTGAGTTCAATCTCCATATGTGATGAACTCACACGGTTTGTTTGTGTAACTACCAAGTAAAGCCTGCCTTTCAGGGATCAAACCATGAACTGAAATGTGAGCAAACTTTTTGTTACTTTACTCAGAAAGACTCTTGTGTCTTTATTCTTTTAAGAGGGATCAAAAGAGGACACCAGGAACAAACTTTTTGTAAAATTATTTTTTATTGAATTAATCTACAAAATAACAGAAAGAAAGAAAGGTTTACACATATGTACATGTTAGTAACACAAAGCATCCCTCCACCTCACCCCCACCACAACCATTGGTTCGACATTACACCAGGAATAAACTTAACTAAGAGATTCAAACGAATCTGCAAACTAGCTTCCAGCTATATTAAGGGGAAGTTGCGCTGTCAAATCACACATTAGCCTGAGTGAAGGAAGGATAATATTTATTCAATATCTCCTTTCTTACTATCATTAACATTCCCACATACCTTTCATTGGCTCTAGCCCCAACTACAGCTGGTCTCACTTGCTACCTTCTGAGAGCCAGTGTGGTGTAGTGGTTAAGAGTGGTAGTCTCATAATCTGGGGAACCGGGTTCACTTCCCCGCTCCTCCACATGCAGCTGCTGGGTGACCTTGGGCCAGTCACACTTCTCTGAAGTCTCTCAGCCCCACTCACCTCACAGAGTGTTTGTTGTGGGGGAGGAAGGGAAAGGAGATTGTTAGCCGCTTTGAGACTCCTTAGGGTACTGATAAAGTGGGATATCAAATCCAAACTCTTCTTCTTCTTCTGCCCAGCCAGTTCCAGTGGGCACCAGCCCCACTGAGCACATGCGGCATTCTCGTCTCTTGAATATTTCCAGCCAAGCACAGAGGGAATGTACTTATATTTCAAATTGTTTATTAAAACTTTAGGCACAAAACTATTCTGTAAACACAGAAGGGGGCTCCCTGGTGCAGGAGTTGCAATATGCTCCCCACGGATCTGTAAGCGTGTGCTTGGCTGTCACATGCTGAATAGGTTAAACTACTCAAGCCGCAAAAGAACTTAGTGCACTAGTGTTGTATTATTTATTTACCCTTCCTAATGTGACAGCATAGGTTGATGCCTGAAATCCAGGCCTTTAAAAATACTACAAAGGTAAAAATGAAAAATGTTGTTGAAGGCTGGAGAAAGTGATACATGCCTAATTGCTAGAGGACGTGCACTGTTTATTGCAATGAAATCCACCTATAAAATATATGTCAGAGAACACAGATACAACAAGTGTTTGTATAGCCAATTGTGAGCCACACTAGTGGCCAAAATTGTGGAAACCTTTTGGGAAAAGTGTATTTCCGAGGTTTGATGGCGCATAGCACCTGATTGACTCTCTAAACACTCATGCTCATTGGCTACATTCAAATGAAGGACAGCTACTGCAGATCAACCTAAGCAAGTTGTGCTTCCTTTTTCTGGTTATTTGGCTATAACTTTTGTTAAAATACAGATAATTGTACAAACTTTGTTGCATTACATTCTTCATTAAATTGTCTTTCCATTGATATATAATTTTATGGTATTTCTCAAAATAAAGTAGTGCTATGAGCCATCAAACCTCAGAAATACACTTTCCCCAAAAGGTTTCCACAGTTTTGGCTACTAGTGTATTTTATGCATATGGCCAAAAGTTGTGAGTGCATTCTTTGTCACCTAGATTTACCAAGGCCAGGTGTGACCTGAACACCAAGAGGTGCATGCTTGAGATGGCTTCATCTCCAAAGAGCATACTATGATACCTGACCCCTGTACACCACAGTCATTCAGATGGCTGAGAATGACTTGGGAGAAAATAGAAAGACTTCAACATCATAGGTTTGCAGAATGGACCCTATGGGAGTTTCCATGTCTGGTGATCACATGGAAGGATTTACTGTGAAAAGGTGGTGGTAGATCACTGATCTCACGAAGGGTTATGGAACCCAGAAGTAATATGTAGTTTCTCAAGTGAGTGGTACACAAGTGGTTCTCAAGTGATGTGGTACACAAGAATCTCCTTTAAACAGGGGCATAGAAAGGGGGGTGCAGTCTGCCCCAGGTGTCATCCCTGAGGGGGTGACAAAATGGCACACCGTGGGGAGTGGCACTTACTGTGGAGCCTGGTCTGTAATGCACCTGAGCCACGTGTCTCTCAAGGGAGTGACGCTGAGGCTCAGGGCCCCACGCTAACCAAATTGGCAGTGTGGGGCTTGCTTCTACCAGGCAGACTCTGTGCGCAGATTGCCACGGTACCCTCCTGGGCAGATTGCTGTGGCGCCCCCAGCACCGATTGCCCCACCCGCTAGCTACGCCCCTGCCTTTAAATACAGCGGTACCTCGGGTTACAGACGCTTCAGGTTACAGACGCTTCAGGTTACAGACTCCGCTAACCTAGAAATAGTACCTCGGGTTAGGAATTTGCTTCAGGATGAGAACAGAAATCGTGCTCCGGCGGCACGGCGGCAGCAGGAGGCCCCATTAGCTAAAGTGGTACCTCAGGTAAAGAACAGTTTCAGGTTAAGAACAGACCTCCAGAACGAATTAAGTTCTTAACCCGAGGTATCACTGTATACATATTTTTTCAGGGCCAGCAGTTTCCACCTTTCCGAGACTGGTAATAGTATTTGCAGTGTCCTGCAGCACTGATTACATTAAGTTTGGCAGTAAGTCAGGCATGCTCCACTGTCTAGCTCAGGCTTCCTCAACCTCGGCCCTCCAGATGTTTTGAGATTACAATTCCCATCATCCCTGACCACTGGTCCTGCTAGCTAGGGATCATGGGAGTTGTAGGCCAAAAATATCTGGAGGGCTGAGGTTGAGGAAGCCTGGTCTAGATCTTATGGCACTAATGACTGGAATATATCCATAGCAGCAGAAGGGGTGTCACTGTTCCCCACTGAGGGATTCCCCTAACGGACTTCAAAGCCCCAGTCCATTTGGGGGCTGGTGCACCTGCCACACTCCTAGGCCTCAGTATGGCCCCAAAGTATTGAATTTCACAATGGGGGGTTCCTGTCACTCCCATCCGCAGATGGGCTGCTCACTGAGTGAAGCCTTGCCCTCTTCCAAGCTAAACTCTAAACTGTAATCTATAAAATTGTGACCATTATTAACACACCTGTGCATATTTATTGCTACCCACACCATGGTTCACTCCCCACTGCCAGAAAAAGCTGGCTATTTCAGGAGCTGACGGTTGCAAAAAAATAATAATTATGAAAGACGCCTGAAAGGATATGTTATTGACTGCTAGCATAGTAAGAACTCAATTGGTAATATTCATCTTTTAATATAAGCATGGCCATGACTTTTATTTCCAGGAGCTTGATTGCTATGAGCAGTGAGTGGTAGTTTGACAACATCGTTTAGTTATATTGGCTTTGAGGCCTGATTCATGTGACAAATTGTGTGATACTTTTTTGAACCGCTGTGGAATAGCTATATGGTTCACAGAATCATCAAGTTTGGCACTCCAGGGGTCATATATTCCAACCCCCTGCAATTCAGGAATGTTGGAACACATTGATGTTTGGCGTGTATACACACACACACACACACACACACAAGTTTGTCGACCAATTACTTATATGGACAGAATATTTTGATCCTTTTCTACATTAAAGTGTTTGGAAAGTAATCTCAAGAGGAATTACAGTGGTACCTCGGGTTACATACGCTTCAGGTTACAGACTCCGCTAACGCAGAAATAGTGCTTCAGGTTAAGAACTTTGCTTCAGGATAAGAACAGAAATTGTGCTCCGGCAGCGCGGCGGCAGCAGAAGGCCCCATTATCTAAAGGGGTGCCTCAGGTTAAGAACAGTTTCAGGTTAAGAACGGACCTCCGGAACGAATTAAGTACTTAACCCGAGGTACCACTGTATTTCCTTTTAAGATTACTTGCCTAACTTTTTTGTGGGGGGTTCTTTCTTGCTTTCAAAGCCTTCAGCAAGGGATTTGAAGAAATAAGAATAAGAGGAGAATGTGGGTTTGGGGTAAAAAGCTGCACTTCAGGTCAAGGGAGTTAGTGATACACACAAGTGAGGATGCTTTGAGGTTAAGGGGACAGCAAGTCTCGGAGATTACATTTGCAAGCTCCTTTAGTACCCTTGGGTGGAGCTCATCTGCTCCTGGAGATTTGAATTCATTTCAGTAGCCATGTATTTTCCTATCTTGAGTTTCAGCTCCCTCCTGGCACTGTTTATTCTGTTATCACTGCTGTCCTTTTGGGTGAAGACAGAGGCAAAATTGGAGTTCTGGCCTAGTTCTTCTTTTGTTGTGAAATGAGGCAAAAGGAGAGAAATGAGGCAAAAAGAGACTCCGAGGCAAAAAATATTGACTATGCAACCAAACTGGAGGCAAAATGGAAAAGGATGCTCTATTGGAATAACAATGACAGGATGAAGAGAACATAATCAATAAAACAACAACAACAACAGAAACAGAAACATGATAAAAGAAAGACATGATCTTTTGTAGTAGCCCTGGATATAGCTTGAGAGATTTATAGCAGTAGTGAAGATGGTAATCCTTACGTAAAATGCATTCACAAATTTTTTCCTGTAGAGAAAGTCTCCACCTCATTACATCAATGGGTGACTTATGCGTCAATTACATGTGAGCCCCAAAATCCATATTCTCTTCTCTATCAATACCTAAGATAATAATGCACTGATGGTGGTATTGACTGGGGAAATTGTAAATGTTCTTATTCGATAGCATGTAAAATGTGATCAATGAAGCTCAGCTGATTGTAAAGCTTTTTCGCCACGTTGATCAGCTGTTTCCCTTCCACGCATGGTGTGCTTTTGATTACTGATCTGTTTCTTCATGTACCTGGTTGAAAGAAATCCTAAAGTTGAAAACTTTGCAACAATGTTAATTCTACATTATTTCTGAAGAGTTAGAGTAGGATGCAACTCGCTGAACAGATTGTATCATAGTTTCATTCAAAGGTGAATTTAAGTCAATTCCTTAAAACCATGAGGCAAAAGTTAGCCAAAGTCAAGCACTTTTCAGCTGCATTTTGTTAGACAAAAGCTAATTATTTTTTATTATGTTGGGGATGGGTGCCTCTTCATACTTGGAGGAAAAGCTGGTGATATATGAATGCAATAAATAATTAATAAACAATACAATGCATCCTAATGTTTATTTTAAAAATAATTCCAGGAGGGCGAGAGGTTTGATTATTAACTCTTTTTAAAAGCTGATTAAACATAAATTGCTTTGAGGTTTGTTTGTTTCTTACAGTCAAACATTATATAATGTTTTTACGAAATAAATAAATGAGCAAAATGTATTATACATATTCTTGCTGATTCCAAATAGCTCATTCTTCTCTCCTTTAGCTCTGTGATTTTACTTTGCTTATGATCACACTATCCATAGATATTTTTACATGTAACTACGGAGAGGCTTTCGTCTGTTAAGCAGTAAGTAAATATTGTCAAATAAATGAAACCCTCATTATTACATATTTTACATGGCTGCTTTTGTATATATTTCAAAATTTTACATATGGAGTTTTATGCTGGCCTATATTTGTAATGCCTAAGAAAGATTTGGCGAAGTAGAAGTAAATGAACCCTGTGCACACAAACAAGATTCCCTACTGATGATAGCTGTGGAAGGGGAAGGATTTTGTATGCTCAAAAAAACTGCGTACTTCAACCAAGGGCAAGATGACGCTGCGTATACAAGAACATCATGGGTCAGGAGTCAGCTTCGCCTGCTGAACAGCAGCCTGAAGGGGGAGATGGCAGAGTGACTACAGCAGCAGATGCTTCAGCCTTCAAGGACACAGAAGAGAAGGTCCTGATGAGAACCAGTTGGCTTCAGCCTGCTTAATCAGGGTTTCCCGCCTTGGTCAGATGCTGGAAACAACGTTAGTTGTTCTTAGCTTGACTGTTCCGCTTCTATATATATATAATTTTTATTAAATTTTCTGTTTTACAATTTAAAATACTCATTTTACATCCTTAAGATATCAGTGACTTCCCTTCTTCTCTCTCCATGGTTCATATTACAAATCATAAATCCCTGTATATTTTACAAAAACTATGCCACTCAGTATTCCATTATTGCATCCATCCAAACTTGTTGACATTCTTGAATTTATCTTAATGCTGCCAGCGTTTTCAGTTGTACACAATCATTTCCCATACATTCAATAAACGTTTTCCAACCTTCTTTAAAAGTATGGTCTTCTTGCTCTCTCATTCTACATGTTAAGTCCATAGCTGTCAACTTTTCCCTTTTCTTACGAGGAATCCTATTCGGAATAAGGGAATTTCCCTTTAAAAAAGGGAAACGTTGACAGCTATGGTTAAGTCTGTAAGTTGTGCATATTCTGCCAACTTAAGCTGCCATTCTTCTTTAGTTGGGACCTCACTCTTTTTCCATTTTGGGGTTAACAAAACATGGGCTGCAGTAGTAGCATACATGTTTAGTCGTGTCCGACTCTTCGTGACCCCATGGACCAGAGCACGCCAGGCACTCCTGTCTTCCACTGCCTCCCGCAGTTTGGTCAGACTCATGTTTGTAGCTTCGAGAACACTGTCCAACCATCTCATCCTCTGTTGTCCCCTTCTCCTTGTGCCCTCCATCTTTCCCAGCATCAGGGTCTTTTCCAGGGAGTCTTCTCTTCTCATGAGGTGGCCAAAGCATTGGAGCCTCAGCTTCAGGATCTGTCCTTTCAGTGAGCACTCAGGGCTGATTTCCTTAAGAATTGACATGTTTGATCTTCTTGCAGTCCATGGGACTCTCAAGAGTCTCCTCCAGCACCATAATTCAAAAGCATCAATTCTTCGGCGATCAGCCTTCTTTATGGTCCACCTCTCACTTCCATACATCACTGGGAAAAACACAGCTTTAACTATACAGACCTTTGTCAGCAAGGTGGTGTCTCTGCTTTTTAAGATGCTGTCTAGGTTTGTCATCGCTTTTCCCCCAAGAAGCAGACATCTTTTAATTTCGTGACTGCTGTCACCATCTGCAGTGATCATGGAGCCCAAGAAAGTAAAATCTCTCACTGCTTCAAGTCACTTTTCCAGAGTTTTCCCCATTTACTGTTCTACTTCTTGCTCCTCTTGACCTTTGATCATGGGATTCCCTGACCCCTGGACCTTCTGACCATGTGAATCACTGTTGCCTGACCCTAGGACCAGACTGGACTTTGGATATGGACTCCAGGCAAGTGCACCCCTGAGACTCTGTTGGTTGGCTGGCCTCCCACTCTCCTGGGCTCGCTTGTTGTTGCTCAGCATGAGACTGCGACAAAGAACAAGATGCGGACAACTTCTGGCGGAATCTCATCTTTTTCTTGCATATGCAAAATCCTGTTGCCCTTGGTTGAAGCAGGCAGGTTTTTTTGGCAAGTTAAACACTTGTATCTCCTAAGGCAGGATAGTAGTATTTTAACAATCAATGTGGATATAAAGCTGCAGTCCTCACAGTGGTACTGAGTTAATATTAAGTGGGACGACAGGAGGTTAAAGGAAACATGGCAGTTTTAAAGCCTTTTTTATTGTTTAGTCAGTGAAATAATATTGAAAAACATATCATTGGGACTTCCATTCACAGCTGGGATAAATAGAAATCTACAAAGAATGTGTATAAATTATAGAGCACGGCGAGGGGCCTGGAGAGTGTTGTTTCTCGTTTAAAACAAATAGTCCCCCCTACTAACCTCTTCCTAATCGTGTGAACAGCTGAGGAACTAAGCAGGCTATTTCCATACATATGACTCTTTGCTTTTATGAAATGAAGCTCTCTAGAAATACAAAGCTAATTGATCTAGTAAGGGGGGGGGGAATCTCATCTGTGCATTTTTCCATATTGACAAAAGACAGAGGGGCTTTATTCTTCCTCATTCTAAATCTCTTATTGTCGCCTTTAAAAATGACAAGACAGAATGCTCCGTTAGTGTGTTTTGCTTTCATTAAAAAACAGCGGGAGTCTGCTATAAAAGGAGGCAAAGTATTTTGTAAACTCCCGGGATAGTTACACATGCGACTTCAACAGAAAGGTTAATTCTAAATTTTTGATGAAGGGGGAAACGCCTATTTTTTTCAGTTACTTGGGGTTCTCTTAAAAAGCAACAACCCCAAATCCCAACAAATCTTTGGATGAATAGCTTTCAAGAGCTGGGGGTATTTTAGAAACATTCTCTGTCTTCTGTAAGTAGAAGACCATGGAAGAAAATTGGCTCTATATTAGTTTTCCAGGTGAGAAATCCTTGATACGCCAACAGTATTCTGTACCCTGAAGTGACTCTTCCCATTTCCCCTCATGGCTAGAAGCCCTCCCATAATGGCTTCCCAGAATGCCTCTATGTGACCACCTGCCTTAATTCCTGCCATGGGTACCTTTCTTTAGGAGGTTGGCAGAGGATTGTAGCAGCTTACTTCAGGTTCCCCCAGAGACCAATGTCTGACGACACCAGTGCAAGTTTCCAGGGGTTCCAGTGTCAGGAATGAGACAGCTACAAGTGAAGGTTTGCAGCCAAATGCAGAAAGCAGCCAGGAACAGCAAGACTTTGATGTTAGTCAGACAGGGGAGGGCCGACAGCTGCAGACTTAGGCTCTGCCTGACCTTGATGGGCCAGCTGAGGAGGCAGGGACTGAGAGCAGGCTGGACCAAAACCAAAGCTCTCTGGAGAAGCAAACAGACATGAACAGGCACAGAGGGAGTTTATCGGAAATGGAAGGGGTTGGAGATGATCCAGTCAGTCCAAGGAGCTGGCAAATGGGAGGGCTTCTAGACAGGAAGCAAAACAAAAGACGTAAGGTGCAAAAGTTCAATATATTCTGTAGGCACAGGAAGCAGTCTTCAGAAGGGTCATCTTGAGTAATGGTGCTGGAGGCTTCGTTAGAGCCGTCCGGAGCTATCTGTTTGTTGTTGCAATAAATCCTTCCTTTTAATTAGCTACGCTTACTGTGTTATCAACCTGGGAACCTGACATCCAGATGTGCTTATTCAGGGTCTGTGTTTCCTTTGGAAAATGAGGCAGAGTGGAAACTGTGTTGTTTTTATGATATATGCTTTATTTCTACAAAATATATGCTTTATTTCTACAACCTGAGCCTCAGGTGAAGGGGTCCACAGCATTCATACCCCAAGAGACTTTCTCTTCCTTCATAAGCACAGAGGGGTGGAAACAGACACTAGCCATTTTCTCTGCCTCCTGCTTTTTGCATCAGTTCCAACACTGACTCCCAATCCATCTTGCTCCTGGCTTTATCTGTGAAGTGAAAGGGTCCCCACCTATTGTCGTCTCCCAGAGTTGGGTGCATTGTTGTGCTAACAGATCATTACCCCAGGCTAACACCTCACTCAGGAGACCACTCCTGACTTAATTGGCTTTTAACATTTGGCTTATTTAAAAGATAAGCTAGGTCTAGAATGGCTCAAATACACACTAGGGGTCTATCCTAGATGTGCACAAGTCTGGCTATTTCCTGGTTTTAATTACCCAAAACTTAATTAAATTCTAACAGTAGCCTAATCCAGAATTTAGAGTGTCTTGCACCCTCAGATTCATAACAATATGCTGTCAGGAACACTTCCCCACATTGTGCTTTCATCACATTTATATCTGGCTGGGTCCAGTGCAAGGTTCAGAGATGCAAATATCCCATTGTCAATGCTCAGCATTCCTCAAAACATATTTTCCAGATTTTTGAATTTTTTTTATCTTCTCTTTAGTCCCTGTTGAAACGAATCCAAAGTATGTAGCTCAAATAATCACATATTCTTGCCTTGCCTTTGTTTCCATCCTTTCTCTGTTGTGAAATAGCAACAACAACAGCAACAACAACATATTCCTTTCTATAGAATTCTAAGTTTAGCTTTGTCACTGGTAATAATAATAATGAAAAACTTTAAGATAAAATAAGCAGCTCAATCTTAGTACCAGAACATTAGTAACCTTGGCCCTTCAGAAAGCCATCTTGAAAAGTATTTTATATACTTAAAAAATGAGGTGTCCCCCCCTTTAAGAGTTGCAGATTTGTGCCCCTTCATTTTAGAGGACTAGCAATTCACTTTTGTATGTGTGTGCATTAGGCTATTCTCCCTGCCACCCCCCCCCAATTATTCAGTACATCAACTGTAATGATAATAATATTTATACCCCGCCCATCTGGCTTGATTTCCCCAGCCACTCTGGGCAGCTTACAACATATCTAAAAACATAAGGTAAAGGTAAAGGGACCCCTGACCATTAGGTCCAGTAGTGACCGACTCAGGGGTTGCACGCTCATCTCCCTCTATAGGCCGAGGGAGCTAGTGTTTGTCTGCAGACAGCTTCCGGGTCATGTGGCCAGCATGACTAAGCCGCTTCTGGCAAACCAGAGCAGCACACAGAAACACCATTTACCTTCCCGCCGGAGCGGTACCTATTTATCTCCTTGCACTTTGATGTGCTTTCGAACTGCTAGGTTGGCATGAGCAGGGACTGAGCAACAGGAGCTCACCCCATCATGGGGATTTGAACCGCCGACCTTCTGTTCGGCAAGTCCTAGGCTCTGTGGTTTAACCCACAGTGCCACCCACGTCCCATCTAAAAACATAATAGTCACTAAATGACACAGGAATAGTGCACCCATCTAAATTCTATTGAAAACCTGGTTAGTTATTTTTTGCGTTGAAGCTCTTGTGGAAAATCCAGCATGCAGATGATTACACGCTACTTCTGAGGCCATTTTCGTAGAGGGTCGTTATTCAGATTGTTGTTGTTCTTTACATCCATTTGTCTTCTTGCTTAGCAATGCCCCCCATTACGTTGTGAGGCATATAACATACAGAACTATTAAAAGAAAAAAACGAACAAAAAAATATGACTTGGAGAGCAAACATTCATTCTGGGTTCAGGTGGGTAGCCGTGTTGGTCTGACGCAGTTGAAATCAATTAAAAAATTAAAAAACTGAGTTTGTTCTGGGTATAAGCTTTTGTGTGCATGCAAAAAATATGCCTTGGAGAGCAAAATTCATTCTGGGTGTTCTCTGTACTGTTCTACTGTTTCAGCCTCCCCCAACTTGATGTTCTCTAGAAGTTGCAGTACTCAGCCTCCAGCATGATCATGTTAGAATTCCTGATTTATGATTGCAGTCATGGGATTTTTGTCTATCACATGACGGTATATGTATTGACTCCACAGAGTGGGAAGTGACGGAAACAGGTTGTTTGTGTTACTGTGTTCCGTGAAGTGGGACTATTGTCCTTTGTTCTTTTTCTCTTTGCTGTCTGATGCTAGAGAGAGAGGGAGCCATGTTGCAGTGCTCCGTGTGTGTTGATATGTAAATAAAGTAGATTAGCCAAAATGCTGAGTTGCTGAGGTCTGTTATGCATGATGTGAAGACTCTGCGGATCCCTAAGTGTGCCGTTGTCGGTTGGCATCGGTCACTGTGATGTTCGGGCTGAAGAAAGCTTATGAAGCTCCCAAACGATCGACCAGGAGGGAGGGAACATGCCAGTCGGGCATGTGTCTCTGCCAGGGTCCTACTCGAGTGTAGGCTGAACTCCTGACAGATCAATGGGCAGAAATGGTGGAAACTGTTGTCCAGCAACATCTAGATGACATCAGGTTGGAAAAGGCTTCTCAGTAAGTTAAATGGATGCAATCCTCAAAGCTAGTCCAGAATATTAAAAAGCAAACTCACGGACCACTGAAAGTCAGCCTACTGTATATCTCTCTTTCAGTAATACTTCTGTGTTGCCTAGGATATTGACATGTTTTGAAGTCTGACAAAATATGCATGAGAGAGTATCATATCCCATTTGTCTAATGTTGTGTACTGATGGCAGGTTGTTTCAGAGTGATATCTAGTCACACCAAGCTGTGCTGTCCAGCACTGTTATGAGCTACAAAACGCACCATGCAATGCTATATTTCATCAGAATGCACTTTACTAGGGAAAAAGAAAAAGCAATGCTATAATTATCTGCTATTAGGAGACATCAGCTCAGCTCAAGTGGTTATTTCTAATAATCAGTGTGCCAAATGCTACACAACATAACTGTGTAATTTAGGTCAAGAAAGAATTAATATTTCCAAAACATTTACAATGTTTGCTGAAGACAGTACTAGTCAAAATACAGGCTGCGTTGAATTTCTTTCATTTTATCTGAATGAGTGCCAAATTTTAAAGAGCCAGTCTCGAAAATCCTTACTTAATTTAAATGCCTCTCTTTGCTTTGCTAGGGATTATAGATGAGTGAAATGAACAATTGTGTTATAAAGAACTGTTAATGTTTATCACGGTGGCAGCCTAGAAATTGCAAAACATGGGCATTCCACTACGGGATTATTACTGGACTTGGTATACTCTGCTCTGGTCTGTTGCCCTGGCTGAAAAGTTAACTTGTCAGCTAAAAATAGCCAGAGATATATCAAACCCATTATCTTTCTAGACGGCATAACAACCATTTCCTATGAGAGATCTTTTTTCGTGGTTTCCTCTGTTGGTCTGTTCTTGGTACAAAAACTGTTACTGATCCATTACACCCTGGAGTTCTCTTAAGCCAGGATGATTACCTCCAGCTGTTTCGGACTACAACTCCCATCAACCGTAGCCAGCATGGGAGCTGTCACTCAAAACCATCACCTTTCCCATTCTTGCATGCTTTAGTGAGCTACTTGGTGGGAGAGAGGCAGAGATATGTGTGAATCTGTAGGATGACCCCTGAAATCAAACGGAAATGAATGGAATAAAATGGATGCAATTTTAATAAACAAATCACAGTGAAACGAATGTGATAGTAACGAATGAATGCACAGTGTCATTTAATAACAAAAAAGGAATCACAAAATGAAGGGAAATATTAATTCCCCAGTTCTCCTTACTTTCCCACTGTAATAGGGATGGCTCGACAAGAACTTCAATCCTATGCATGTCTGCTTAGAAGTAGCACTGAATTGAGTGAGAATTACTGTCAGGTGAACATATACAAGATTTCAGCCTTACAAATCACAATGGCATAACAACCACACTATGATGTTACAACTTAACTGTGCAGCTGTAGCTCAATGCTGGGGACAGCAATTTTAGTTGCAATCTTATTCTTCCTCAAGTTGCACTATCAGTATAGAAAGTTTATAAATGTCACCCAAAATAGCTGTTCTCTTGATCCATAATTTTCTTTCTTTCTTTCTTTTAAAAAACCCAAAGTATATGCACTCCTCTTTATTATTTGCTGGGATAAGGATTTTATTTTATTTTTTGCTGTACAATAAACAGCACAGCCATTTATTTATAAAATGTCACTGAAAAGGTGAGGCTTGTTTAGCTGGTTTTTAAAATAAGCTTCTACCTCTTTACTTTGCCTTCTATAAATCTGTCCATTCCTGAGTCTCCACTTGTGCAATCAATTTTGCAAAATCCGATTTGCTGCATGCTGTCCTAGAAAAATAAAAGCCATTTGTTGTTTATATAATACCATGGCACTTAAGATGGCATATTCTCTGGTGATACGTATAAAATAATCATCAATAATCTCTTGAGCTTCTTAATGATTCTCTTTTTTCCTGGTCTGACATTTCAAGATGACTTCTGCTTCGAAGTCTTTGCAAAGTCTTCATATATGAGCTTTTGTAAAAAGTTGGTGATCATTTATATTCACACACAGCAAATATTTACCCTGTGCACATTGTGCTTATCTCCAGAGAGGAATTTTCTTGTCAATGATATTGAAGTAGAGGTTTGCAGAGTAAGGCTGAGTGACATTCTGCAGCTCTTTGGTGCTTAATATGAATTCCAGCTCCCAGCCACCATGGGCAATGCTCAGAGATGATGGGAGCAACATCTAGAGAGCTTCAGTTCCTCACGCTGGTCTACAGATATACCTGTACATAGTGTCGACATGACGAGTAACTCTGCTTTGGCAGGTTTCTGAAAGTATGGAGAGAGCCTGTTCTGCATGCAGTTGTATGCTTGGGGTATCTACAAATACTATGATGTATGCATTTAAGGCATGAGTTGGACCTTCAACCTGAATCTACTTCTGCCTGTGCTCATTACATCCTGGGTGAAATCTTCCAGTGGCTATTGGGGAGATGGTTTGGATGTGTGCGTGGAATTTGGGTTGCTTTGGATTGAATCTGGGTTGAGGCAGCCCCAGATCACTGTGGGTCAGGTGTGATGGTCCAGAATGATACCAAGCAGGAAGGAGAGGGAAGCATCAGGTGGGAAACAGAAGGGGCAAATGGGGACCTATCCAACTGGCTGCATCTGGAAGGGAAGAGTTCCTGTCTAGCCTCCTTCCCACCTGGCCTCTCCTACTTGCCCAACAGTCCATGCCCTGAAGCAGCACTGCACAGGATGGGATCCACTGCTAACCAACCACTAGGTGAGGCTGCAATGGCTCCTGGATTGTGGCCCTAGACTGAATTGGGGGGGGGGTCTGTGCACAACCCTAGTATCCATACTTAGTTTCCAATATAAGAATTGGAAGACTCAGGCCTGTCTTGATTTCATGCTCTTTCTGCTCTGCAAGTCCTTAGCCCCAATCCAAGATTTATGCAGTTTCATTATGCCTGTTAGGATAGGTAAGGAAAGCCATTTTACTCTGCAAGCTCCTGTACTGCCTCATATACTTAATCCCCATGGTTTATCTGTGAGATTAAAGACCACTTCCAGAATCCTGGCACAAATGAATACCTGCTTATGTAAAAGAGAGAAAGAGTATCTCCCATGGTTTCTGATATGGATCCTGATCCATGGATCCTGATATGTAAGAGAGTAACAACTTAAATGCATATAAAGACTGGGAGCTGTATTAATTAGTATGTTTTTGTTCTTTCTCCTGCCTTCTTGCTGTAGTCATTTGACACTGTGTTTTGCAGTCTTCCTGTATCGAAAGATCCTCAATCAAATAACACCCCCCCCCCCCAAGCTTCTCATTGAATCATAGAATTGAAGAGCTGGAAGAGGCTCTGAGGTCATTTAGTCCAACGTCCTGCAAAGCCAGAATCTCAGCTAAAGCATACATGACTAAAGCATTGCTCTTATTGACATGTATGCTAATAAAATCAAATGGAATAGCTTTTTCATTGCTGTTGCAACTGGATATATATATATATATATATATATATATATATATATGACGAGCAAAGGGAATTCTCTTTCATATTTGAGCTGCCTTTGTCCAACATATTGTAAGTAGTTACTTGAGATACCCCATTGAGTTTTGCAGTTAATTGGCAAAAAATGAAGTTCCGAAGCTGCCAGTGCTGTGTGTGTCTAGACTGCAATATTTTAGAAATATTCCACTGGGGGATGTGTTAATATTCATTAGATATTTTTCTGTGTAGCCTTACATGGTCTGTTGTGGGCTATAATGTAGCCAGGAACGATCTATTTTCACTTGCAGGTTGTAATACAATTTGTAACGCTTTAAAGCAATGGTACTTCAATGTGTTGCCTATGATAGTGGTTCCAATATAATAACCACAGCATAGCATCAAGGGAAGTATTTGCAGAGCATTCTATTGGCATTAAATTAACCATGAATGGTGAGGGCTATTTGGTTCAGTCTTATTATTCATTCATATTTCTTTGCTACATTGTCTTTTTAGCACTTTGAAGTCATGCATATTAGTATTAATTTAATCAGCATGACAAAAATCCTACAGTGTTACAAAAGAAGCTTTACTCTCTCTCTTTTCTCATGCTAGAGGAACATTCCTCTCCAGTCATATCTTCATTGCCTTTTCATCCCTAACTTCAAAGCAACAATCTTTTAGAGCCCACTCACGTATTAGATTTCCCATTACCGAAATTGCCAGTAATACGTTGTTTCCTTTCCTTTATGATGATGTGTCCCTTTCCTGGAAGAGGGCTCAAAATGGAAAATCGTTTGTGTGGTACAATCTAAATATTTTAGAGCCCAGTTGTAAGATAATATTGGTGGAAGGAACTTGCATGGTGTTCCAGTGCATGCCCTTAGCAGCCTCTAAAATAAAATCACAGATCATTGATCAATGGCAAAGGAGAATAGGAACTACGGTGGTACCTCAGTTTAAGAACAGTCCGGTTTAAGAATGATTTGGTTTACGAACTCCGCAAAACCAGAAGTAGTGTCCCGGTTTGCGAACTTTACCTCGGTCTAAGAACGGAAGCCGAACGCTGGAAGGGCACCAGTGGTGGGAAGTCTCCTTAGGGAAAGCGCTCCTCAGTTTAAGAATGGTTTCAGTTTAAGAACGGACTTCCGGAATATTTTAAGTTCGTAAACTGAGGTACCACTGTATCAATATTTGTTGCAGGATATGATCTGAAGGCACTCAATAGAAAATCATGTGGTATTATAGCCATTCAAACTTGTGAACTACCCTGAGACCTGTGGGTATAGGACGGTATACTACTACTACTAATATGCATGAAGAAGGGGCCTATTCAGGCTTTGGGTCTTATGATGGGAAACACATATGTACTGCCTTGAGTTATGTGAAAGAAGAAAGATGGGGTGTGCATAGAATTCAAACAAATGAAATGTTTGCCCCAAGCAGTGCACTCTTTCTGAGTTTCCTGGTTCAAACTCTATCCCATCCCTAGAATTACATGAAGCTAAAAACTCTGAGGCCTTTAAAACCTCCCCAGATCAGAGTCCTATGTGCTGTGGAAAAGATGTTATATCCTCTGTCTGTATCCACCTTCAGTCTGTCTGGTAGTCACATGAGAGCGAATTCTTTCTTTGTTTTATTCCAGGGGTTGGGAACCTCCAATCCATGGACCCACCTTGGCCCATCAGAGAGTCCAATTTGGCTGGCAAGGCCATTTCCTCCAAACCACACCCACCTCCCCATCAGCAGGTATCGCCCTTATTTCATTTCATTTAGAAGCATCCCAGTGCTTCTAAAATCCGCACGATGTTGTGGTTTGTCTGATGGGAACATCCTAAACCCTGTAGAATTGCACTGTAAAAATAAAAACCAGTCAATCAATTGTTCTGCATGCATGGTCTTGCTCGTCGCATTTTGCAGCAAAAAAATTACTCACTGGCCATTATGATGCTGCTCACTGGCATCTCAGGTTGCCTTCCCAGTAGTCACAGCTTTTTCTGGCATTCTCTTGAAAGAACTTTTTGCTTGGCCGCTTGCCAGTGACCTTTGTTCTTGAAACGGCAGCGGAGGGGTGAGAGGAATCGGCAGCAATCTTTCTTCTCTCCGCTCTTCCCTGTGAGCTCTTTGGCTGATGTTCCAGAACATGCAGCGAGAGAGAATTAAGACCCATAATAGTGGATAGAACCAAATCACACTTTGATGATTTCCCCTTTCTTCGCTGTGTTTCATAGAGAGCTTTGTTCCACTCTAGTAGCTGATGGCAATGAGTTGGAGAGTGTGACTGCTGAAGCTTTTCAGAGCAAAAAGGATGTGTGAAAAATTGTAATGGCAAACCCATCCCGTAGTTAATATGAATTCTCTAATAGAATGCTAATGGAAGGCCAGGCTGCAGTGAAGTAACACAGCCTCTAAATGCACAAGAAGTGTTTCTTGAATTAGGGAGAAGTCTTAAGAACAATGACCTTCTGATTTATAAATGTAGTCAGCTCATATAAACCTGAGGGAATTAATGTTTTACAAGGTACTGAGAAACAGACACAAGCTTTGCTTGTAGTGAGGATATGTCTGTCATTAAATATAACTGGTACTCCAGAAAACAGGTTAGTAAACAAAACAACTAGTTAAGAAAATGTATGCAGATAGAGAGAAAGGCCTTGACTCATGCTCCTAGGACTAATTCTAGAGTGGAGATGGGCAAATATGTCCATTTTCCTTTCTCTTAGTGACTTATTTTTCCATTCTTAAAGTTCAGTTTGCCCAACATCTGCATCAGTTTGAACTTTTATTTTGAAAAAAGTTATCACTTTGTACACATTAGCACGCTTAGGAAAACCCTGAGGCTGCAAAAGGCTTAAGGCTGCCCCTTAAGAAACCCAATGCAGACTAGGGATAGGCAAAACTGTTTCAGTTTCTCATTTTTCCAGTGTTAGGTTCAGTTCATTACATCAGTTTGTGATTTAAAAAAAATAAATCTCATGAAAATTCACCAGCTTTTCAGTACAATTTTCTCCTGATATGCATTTTTTTATGCAATTTCCCCTAATGCACATTAATTTGTAAAACATTTCTCTTTAAAATGTTTAATTTTGGTGTGTTTTCTTCACTAATATAGGAACAATTTTATGAAAACTGTATGCTAGTATGTGCATGTTTGAATGCATAACTTGGCTGAAGAACTTTGTTGCAAAATTCAGAGAAGTGCAAATTTTGAAGGAAGGCTGTGTTTCAGTTTGCGTATTGTGTCGGAATGCAAATTAGGAAGGTGTTGAGCATTGAGGCAGTTGTGTAGTACAGCTCCATACTTTTCCATCTGCATAGCCAGGTGCATTAATTAGGTCTAAATATGCCCAGGAACTTCACTACGGCAGGCAATAGCACGGCAAGCAACAATTTGATTGCAAAGGCAAAAGCAAACATCTCAGTGGGCTTCTGCTAGGATTACCTGCTAAGTTTTTGCAGATAGTGCAAGTAATTAAGCCTTGCTTTGCCTTCCTTGCTGGGACAATCCTAGATCCATTTGTGTTATAGAAGTATCCCCATTGCATATCTATAATGATTTGCTGCCTAGGTGTGTAAAAAAAAAAAGACAATATTGATGGTGACAAAAACACACCTCTGACACACATCGCATTTGTACAAGAATCAAGAACACGCCCAAGTTCAGTCTTTGTCCTATGAACAAAATTGCAATGTATAAACCAGCCCTGGCATTTCTAACCTTTTAAATTATGCTATGCAACCGGTCGGCTTTTCCTGGCAAAAAATAATATGTGGAAATTTTAATGGAAAGTTCTACATGCACACATTTTAGCTTTCAGCCACCAATTGGGTTTTATTTTAATTGCTTCATTAAAATATTTCAAAGTCCATCTGAAAACCTCATCTGTTCATCCTTAAAACTTATTTAATCAAAAACAGCTTCATTTCCCTTCTGATGCCCTGCCTTGAGAGTGAGTTATGTAAATTAAAAGAGGGGGAGGAGAGATAATTGGTTGCCATACCAAAAACTGGTGGTGATCTGCAGAGAATGCTGTATGTGAATAATAACTGAAGGGCATTAAATAATAGCGATTGGGAGGCTAAATAGTGCTCTGTAACAAGGGGATATAGTGTCCCCTTTCCATTAATGGGTTACAGCTCAATCATATCTATGTGTACTCAGATGTACATTTGACTATGTTGAATGGGTCAGTGGGTAAAGGACTGTAACCTGAATCTTCATTAATGAATTCTTTGCATCTGTCTTCACAGCAGAACACCATAGAACTGTAGAACTGGAAGTGATCTAGTCCAGCCTTTCTCAACCTGTGGGTCCCCAGATGTTGAACTACAACTCCCATCACCCCTAGCTAGCAAGGCCAGAGCTCAGGGATGATGGGAGTTGTAGTCCAACAACATCTGGGGACCCACAGGTTGAGAACCGCTGATCTAGTCCAAACCCTTGCAATGCAAGGATATCAACTAAAGCAGGCATGTCCAACAAGTAGATCATAATCTACTGGTAGATCACTGGACGTCTGCAGTAGATCACTGGTAGATCATTGGCTCCCCACAAAGAAGCTGAACAACTGTGGCTCCCCTTAAAAAAGCTCAACATTTTACCTCCTCCCTGAAAAAAACCAATAACTTTGACCTGAACCCCCCAAAAGGGGGTAGATCACTGCTAGTTTTTAACTCTGTGAGTAGATCGCAGTCTCTTGGGAGTTGGCCACCCCTGAACAAAAGCATCCATGACAGATTCCCTTCCAAACTCTGCTTAGAAAGCTCTACTGCCTTAAAAAACAACAACCCCTAAAAACCACCACTGGCAGTGAGCAGTGAGTGAGCCAAGTTTGCTGATGATAACAAGTTGTTCAGGGTTGTTAAAACAAACAAGCAAATAACTGTGAAGAGCTCCAAAAGGACCACATTTTTTGGACAGCTGAATGAAGATGTCAACCCAATATGTGGCAGCTGTGAAAAAGGTGAATTGCTTGCTAGGGATCATTAGAAAATGAACTGAAAAGAAAACCACTGGTATCACAATGTTGTTATACAGATATAAAATGCAACCACATTTAGAATACTGTGTACGTCTGTCGTGGCCATTTGTCATGGATGCTTTAGTTGAGATTTCTGCATTGCAGGGAGTTGGACCAGATGACCCTTCCAATTCTACAATTCTATGATTCTACAGTTCTGGTCACCTCGCCTCAAAAAGGATATTGTGGAGTTGCAAAAGATTCCGAATAGGGCAATCAAAACAATCAAGAGGGTGGAGCAATTTTCCTAAGAGGAAAGGAAAGAGGAAAGCCTGTCGGACTTTTTAGTTTAGAGAAAAAGGAAGTAAGAGGTGACACAATAGAAGATTATACAGTGGCACCTCGGTTTTCGAACACCTCCGTAGTCGAATGTTTTGGAACTTGAACACTGAAAACCCGGAAGTAAATGCCTCGGTTTTCGAAAGCGCCTCAGAAGTTGAACAGGAAACATGGCTTCCGTTTTGAGTTTTCTGTTTTGAGGCTTCTGCTTTCAGTTTTCAGTTTTCTTTTTTAAAACAATATTTTTTAAAAAAATTAAATTTCCTCGCCCCCCTAATTACATTATAACATATATCATAATTCACCAATCCCAAATTGTCCCTTCCCTCTCCGCCCCCGGACTTCCCTCAACCTCCTTCTCTAGTTCGTTTTAACACAATATCAATTCCTGCTTATTTCCTTTCCATTCATTTTAAAAAATATTTAATCTTATAATTTATATAAATGTTGTTATTTGTAAATGTTTACTCAAAACCTGCTAATGAGTCCCATTCTTTGCATTGTTTCTGCAGATAAACCAAAAATGGTTCCCAATCTTCTTTAAAGGATTTTTTTTTGTCCTTATTTCGTAGTCTATCAGTTAGTTTTGCCATTTTGGCATATTCTGTAAGTTTTTCTTGCCATTCTTCTTTAGGTGGTATTTTATCGCTTTTCCATCTTTGTGCCAATAACATCCTTGCCGCAGTTGTAGCATACCAGTTTTTGGTTTTTGAACGTTTCAGAACTCGAACGGACTTCCGGATTCTGTTTGAGAACCAAGTTACCACTGTAATATTATGTGTGGTGTGGAGAAAGTGTGCAGAGAAGTTTTTCTCCCCGTCTCCTACTATTAGTAATACTACTACTACTACTACTACTACTAATAATAATAATAATAATTTATTATTTATAACCCACCCATCTGTCTGTGCTTCCCCTGCCACTCTGGGCGGCTTCCAAGAAAATATTAAAATACAGTAATGCATCAAACATTAAAAGCTTCCATAAACAGAGCTGCCTTCAGATGTCTTCTAAAAGTCTAGTAGTTGTTGTTCTCTTTTATATCTGGTGGGAGGGTGTTCCACAGGGTGGGTGCCACTACTGAGAAGGCTCTCTGCCTGGTTCCCTGTAACTTGGCTTCTCGCAGTGAGGGAACCGCCAGAAGGCCCTCGGCACTGGACCTCAGTGTCTGGGTAGAACGATGGGGGTGGAGACAGTCCTTCAGATATACTGGACCGAGGCTGTTTAGGGCTTTAAAGGTCAGCACCAACCAAATTGTGCTCAGAAACGTACTGGGAGCCATTGTAGGTCTTGGCAGCCGCTCCCTGTCACCAATCTAGCTGCCACATCATGGATTAGTTGTAGTTTCCGGGTCACCTTCAAAGGTAGCCCCAAATAGAGCGCATTGCAGTACTCTAAGCGAGAGATAACCAGAGCATGCACCACTCTGGCGAGACAGTCTGCGGGCAGATAGAGTCTCATCCTGCGTACCAGATGGAGCTGGTAAACAGCTGCCCTGGACACAGAGTTGACCTGCACCTCCATGGACAGCTGTGAGTCCAAAATGACTCCCAGGCTGCGCAACTGGTCCTTCAGGGGCACAGTTACCCCATTCAGGACCAGGGAGTCCTCCACAGCAACCCACCCCCTGTCCCCCCAAAACAGTACTTCTGTCTTGTCAGGATTCAACCTCAATCTATTAGAACTTGGGGACATCCAGCGGAGGTGAATGTTGGAGGAATCAGGACAAACAAAAGAAAGGACTTATTCACACAACACATTGTTACACAATGAACTTGGCTCCCACAAGAGACAGTGACTTCCACCAACCTGGAAGGCTTTAAAAGACGATGAGCCAAATTTATGGAGAATAAGGCTACCGAGCAGAGACGTGGGTGGCGCTGTGGGTTAAACCACAGAGCCTAGGACTTGCCGATCAGAAGGTCGGTGGTTCGAATCCCCGCAACGGGGTGAGCTCCCATTGCTCGGTCCCTGCTCCTGCCAACCTAGCAGTTCGAAAGCACGTCAAGTACAAGTAGATAAATAGGTACCACTCCGGTAGGAAGGTAAATGGTGTTTCCGTGCGCTGCTCTGGTTCGCCAGAAGCGGCTTAGTCATGCTGGCCACATGACCTGGAAGCTGTACACCGGCTCCCTCAGCCAATAAAGCGAGATGAGCGCTGCAACCCCAGAGTCGGTCACAAGTGTACCTAATGGTCAGGGGTCCCTTTACCTTTACCTTTAAGGCTACCAATTGCCACTAGCCATTAGGGTTATGCTCTACTGAATATCAGTTGGTGGAAACTGCAGGAGGGGATAGTACTGTTGTGCCTGTTTGTGGGTTTCCCATGGATATCTACAGTAGCTGATCACCGTAAGAGCAGTGTGGTAGATGGGAATGGCTTTTGGCTTGGTTGAGCAGGGCTCTTATGTTCTCCAGCTTTGAGGCACTGATTAAGTGCGTACAGAGAAATCATTTGGTCTTTAATTTTAAAAACTTCTAAATGTAACATGCAATGATGCTAATTGATTTTTCACACCAAGGGAAAAAGTAATCATTGAAAGCAAATAGTCTACTTAAATTACAATAAAGCAAATGCATGGTATTCAAAAGCATGTTGGCAAATAATCTTCTGAAAAGTTGTCTAATTGTATAATGCTTAAGCATTAAAAGTTGGCTATTGTCAGACTGGGTAGTTCTAATCTAATTTACAAGAATCGTTGTTAGCTTGCATTAGAGGAAAACTGGGAAATTCTAATGTATCAGCTAAAACTTCATTTTGATTGGAAAATCAATTTACACAATGGAAGCCTGAGACCTTAACAATGTTACCAAAGAGTTATTATTTAAAAACAGCATATTTTTTCTGCTGTAGTTGCAAAGAGTAATTCTGCTATGCAAACACAATTCTGTGCATCACAGTGTTTGGCTTTTCGTGGTCAGGTATTCCTCAAGAAAATGTTTGGAAGGCATCAAATGTCAGGCTAAATTTGATTCTGCAAGCAGGCACACTTTTGAAACAATCCCCAGATTCTACTGAGGGAGACTCCTTAGTCCCCTGAGTGCTGCTGCATTGCGGAGGGATAAAAAAAAGGTGGACAGCAGCGTGGAATTACAACTTTATGAAAGCAGACTAATGTAAGCTGGGGAGATTTGAAAATTTAGGGAACTTCCAGACAGGCTGCTGCAGTCATCTGGTCTGTGGGAGCAGAAGAAGAAGAAGAAGAAGAAGAAGAAGAAGAAGAAGAAGAAGAAGAAGAAGAATTTATTATTTATACCCTACCCATCTGGCTGGGCTTCCCCAGCCACTCTGGGCGGCTTCCAAAAAAATATTAAAATACTGTAATACATCAAACATTTAAAGCTTCCCTAAACAGGGCTGCCTTCAGATATCTTCTAAAAGTCTGGTAGTTGTTGTTCTCTTTGACATCTGGTGGGAGGGCGTTCCACAGGGCAGGTGCCACTACCGAGAAGGCCCTCTGCCTGGTTCCCTGTAACTTAGCTTCTCGCAGTGAGGGAACTGCCAGAAGGCCCTCGGTGCTGGACCTCAGTGTCCGGGTAGAACGATGGGGGTGGAGACGCTCCTTCAGATAAACTGGACCAAGGCCGAGAATGCCATCAGGGAAGACATGTGGGCAGGAAAACCCAGATTTTTGGCCTCTTCTCTGGTTGGGCACTGTGAGAACAGGATGCTAGACTAGTTCATGGAACTTAGTTCATGGAACTGATGTACCTCACTTCATTTTTTATTGTTTTTGTCTTGTTCGGATTTCACCTAATAGAAATAAAAACCCTATGTAACAAGGATGGAAGAGTGAGGAAATCCCAATGAAAGAACAGTGGCAAAAAAAATAGATGAGCTATGCAGAGTTGTCTAAATTGACATACAAATTGCGGGACAAGGACAACGGTGACATTAAGGAAGAATGGGAACTTTTTACAAATTATCTAAAAAGACAACAAAATGAACTGGACTCCTTGGCAGGTTTTGAATAAACATACAAAAATTTATTGGTTGATAACATGATAGATGGATAAGGCAAGGATATGTATAATTTTATAACATGCAGAGAATAATATGTGCAGTGGTTGCCGTGCTTGCTTATGCTGCCCCGCTCTGGGCCGTGATGTCAGATCTTGCTCCCCTCGAGACTCTGCAAAGCCAATTCCTACGTCGGCTCCTAATGCTCCCCCTGTGCGTAAGCAACGCAGCCATGCGACTAGAATTGAAGATCGCATCCTTAGAAACTTGTCTGTGGAAGCAAGTCTTCAATTACTGGTTATCACTGTGGCATAGATTACCAAACCATTACCTTGTCCAATGCTTATGGCGAGATGAATTCTCTAGCCTTTGGACTAGTAGAATTCATGCCAAACTCCTGAGCTATGGAATCTCTCCCTCAGATTCCCTAAAACTAGACCAAATCACTGCTCAAAGATTGATCCGCCAAAGACTGGATGACATCGATTTACAGCGAAATTATATGCTGGGGGGAGGTGTTTGCTCGCCCCAGAACATTGGTATCACTTTAACTTACTGCGTTCCATCATACCTCTCCTCCCTTTCGACTGTTGCCCATAGACTGGCCTTCACCAAAGCGAGGTTTAACGTTTTCCCCTCCAATGTCCTGAGACATAGATTCTCAAAGGGCCAAGCCCCCGCCGTGTGCGAATGTGATAAGGTGACGCCGGAGTCGCTCCAGCACATTATGTTCTTTTGCCCCTTGTTCAATGTGCCACGGGCAAATTTGCTGGGACCAATCATTCAGAAACTAGAGGGTACCCCACCAAAATTCCACCTTGCCCAAATCTTGCAGGACAAGGATACCCACACGACCCTGAAGGTGGCTAGATTCCTGGTCGCTGTCCTTTCCCAAAAGCGACGACAAGGAGCACTACAAGCTAATTAAGGCGTAGTATGCCTTTCCATCTTATAGTATTTTATTGTTATAGTGGTGTTTTAGCGATTGTTTTTTTTTCTCCTTACGGCACAAGCTGTTATTTATGTGTTGTTTTTACCTGTATGGGCCTATGGCCGTAATAAATGATATTCTATTCTATTCTATTCAAACCCCTATGTTAATCAGAGTAGACCCACTGAAATCAATGAACTTACTCCTCCCCCCACCGCCCAATTTTTGGAAAATTTTATGGTTCTTGGAAAAGCCATCTTGGACTGAAAGCAAGCAAGCAGCACATTGGAAACTTATTTTAATTGGGCTATATTACTGCAGGAACGTTTTGATACAGACATTTCTCACCTTCTACCTATGGAGCTAGTCAAATAATTACACTTGGAACAGGTACTTAAGGGTTGCTTCCTGCTTACAATAGAAAAGCTGCATCTGGGGTTACTGGAATCTGAGCATCAGTATTATAAAGGCAAAAGCAATTTGTGTTCTACGCTTTGTTCTGAGTGGCATGTGTAATAACAATGTAAAACAGAGTACAAGCTATATTTATGTATATCCTTCCATTATGGTTGAAGTCTTGCTATTTTCCTCACTCAGAGAAAAGCAGGACCAAACCATTCAAAATGGCAGCCTGGGATTGACAGACATCTTAAGCAGGGAGTAGTAATTGAATTTATCACACTGAGAGTCAACGGTGCATGTTGAAGACATACAGTCACATAGATATTGATGCGAGTAATGTAAGAATCATATGAAAAGCCCAGGGATGAGACTTCGAGAAGTGCTTCACAGGAGATCATCATTATCGACTGTTGGTGAAAAGAATACTATTATATGTGCAGTCATGTGCAGTAAATGAGGAGAACCCTACCAGTATACAGCAGTACCTCTGGTTATGAACTTAATTCATTCCGGAGGTCTGTTCTTAACCTGAAACCGTTCTTAACCTGAGGTACCACTTTAGCTAATGGGGCTTCTCGCTACTGCCACGCCGCCAGCGCACAATTTCTGTTCTCATCCTGGGGCAAAGTTCTTAACCCGAGGTACTACTTCCGGGTTAGCGGAGTCCGTAACCCGAAATGTTTGTAACCCGAGGTACCACTGTACGACCATGTTTTCTTAAAAACTCACAGGACTAAAACCCATTGGGAAAAGTCCACTCACCTTTTCCGGTGATTGGCATTGTGGCCGGGCAGCCAGGACCCGACAGATTGGCACCAGCCACTTGGTTTTTGCCTAAAGGTAAAGGTACCCCTGCCCGTACGGGCCAGTCGTGCCCGATTCTAGGGTTGCGTGCTCATCTCGCTCTAGAGGCCGTGAGCCGGCACCGTCCGAAGACATTTCCGGGTCACGTGGCCAGCGTGACGAAGCTGCAGCTGGTGAGCCAGCACCAGCGCAGCACACGGAAACGCCGTTTACCTTCCCACTATAAAGCGGTACCTATTTATCTACTTGCACTAAAGAGTGCTTTCGAACTGCTAGGTGGGCAGGAGCTGGGACCAAACGACGGGAGCTCACCCTGCCGCGGGGATTCGAACCGCCGACCATACGATCAGCAAGTCCTAGGCACTGAGGTTTTACCCACAGCGCCACCTGCGTCTTTGGTTTTTGCCTACCTCGTAGCAAATCATCACAACTTTGTAAGGTTTGGCGGTTAGGCACTAGAAAAGCTTGGTTGGTGGGAGGGGAGGTTGTGGCCATCACCTGCCCCTCCCCTTTAAGGGTATTCCATTAAAGGAATCCGGGGGTCGTGGTTCCTGTCCAAAGCCTGGGTAGAGGCTAGGGCCATGGCACGACCTCTCTGGTGACCCTGAAAGGAGCTCTGAGTTGATGTACATCAACAGGGCTCCCCCTGCTGGTGGTTGACCCTTACTAGACTACTTGCATGGCGGGCAGGAGTCAGATATAGTCGGTTCGGTCCAATGCCTAAGCCAATATTACTCACAATCTGTAACCATTCTGTGGCCTTGATTAGCCCATTAACCTAAAATACTGGTGTCCATGTGTTTTATTCATAAATGGGGGAATGACACACAACTAAATATATACTGTATTTTTCACTCTATAGGATGCACTTTTTCCCCTTCAAAAATTAAGGGGAAATGTGTGTGCGTCCTATGGAGCGAATGCAGGCTCCTTGGCTTCAGCGATAGCAACGCGAAGCCTCCGAAGCACAGAGGGAGCGCTCCCTCCGCGCTCGGGAGGCTTCGCGTTGCTTTTGCTGAAGCCTTTGGAGCACAGCGCGAGTTCCCACTGCGCTCCCCAAGCTTCAGGTTCCTTTCGCTGAAGCTGGGAAAGCAAGACTCTCCTGGCTTCAGCAGAGAGGGAGAGCTGCGCAGCGCCCCTTCAGCCAAACGGGAGAAGAAATGGAAGGGGCTCTGTTTCTCCTGCCACTTCGCCGAAGGGGCGCTAAGCAGAGAGGGGGAGAATTATTTTTTCTTGTTCTCCCCCTCTAAAACAAGGTGCGTCCTATGGTCCGGTGCATCCTATAGAGCAAAAAATACGGTCTATATTTTGCTTCCAGAGGTCAGGATTAACAGGTGTTTCTTAAATAGCAGACAAAAGATACAAAGCGTTGATGTGAGGGAAGGGGAGGAGTTCCACAGTTTTGGAGCAAATAGAGAAAAATCTCTCTCATGAGCCACTGCCCTGGGACTTCTGAGGGAAAGCAGCACTGCCAATAAGGCTTTTTTTTTTGCTAATCTCGGAAACCAAACTGGTGCATATAAGAAGACCTGCTTCCTCCCATATTTGGGGCCCAAGTCATTTATTTACAGCTTTATCCATTAACATAAGCAGCTTGAATGGGGATCAGAAAGATCTAATATTATTAAAATCTATATGGGAAATGGATTTGCACTGTGAAATTGATAATGCAAACTGGGGGGGGGGGAAATGTTTGGAGGAAAAACCATTTTAAGTCAGCGTCAGCAAAAAAGTAAAGAAATAGTTTTAAAACAATTCACAGATGGTATTATATATTTACAGAATGTCGTAGGGTTAAGCTTTCATTCACATCTGTTCTATTGAAGAGGTTGTCAACAGAAATTGTCATAGCTAGTTCAAATGAAATCCTGTACAATTATTTAGGAAAATGGTCCTTGAAGAAGTTTCATCTATAATGAGTGTTCGGAAATTGGAAAAATAAAGATGAAAAGAAATGAATAGGCCACCAATGCAGGTGTTTCAGGTGTGATATGAATCCTTGCAGCAATACTGGGCAGTGAATACTGCCTCCTGTATTCGGCACCAGTTGCAGCATCTGAACCGTCTTCAAGGGCAGCCCCATGTCTTGCGATGGTCCAGTCTGGAGGTTACCTGAGGATGGAACAGATTGACCAAGCCATCTCTATCCTAAAGCGGTTGTAGCTAGTGAACCACTTGGATTAGCTAGTCCTAGCCACCAAGGCCACATGGACATCCACGGGCAATGTTGGATCCAGGAATACCCACTGACTACACACCTGCAACCTCATTCACAACAGGCCACCTCACAACAATATGATACACATGAATAGCTTTTGTGTTTTCAAGGGGTCTCCTACTTCCTTCCCCAACCCATTTTATGCTGATTCTGATTTAGCAGAGTGATTTTATTGTAAAGGCTAGATAATTTTGGGGGACTGCTTTGTAGACACTGAATCACTCCCAGTTAATAGTTATATTGATTTCAGTACCTACGCCATTGTCAGCTTCACTTGGCACTCTGGTGAATCATCTTTTTACCTCTCACGTAGTCTTTCAAAACAGAAAAAGAAGTAGGCATATATGAATAATTGGAGAGACAGGCATAGAATTCTACATATCCTAGCTGGATCTTTTAACAATATTTGCATGTATTTGGTTATTTGTAACTGACACAAGCCTTTAGAGTTAAGGTCCTTATTAGAAGCAACTAAAACATGTGAATATAAGATATCAAGCTTGATATTTTCAGCTCATCACAAACTTTATATTTTCAAATAAAACCGTGCACACCTTGTTTCTGGGGTTTGGCAGATTTGAAATGTGGATAGTTTGCTGAAGAATACTTCTTTTCTGAAGTGTAGAGACTCTTATTGGTTTTATTGGACCAACTCATTCATGAAGTTGAGCAGGCTTTCCTTTAGACTAAAATAATTCATTGTCTCTTATTGTTATTGGCAAAGAATAGAGTGAAATCCAACACAATGTGAGAACTTCCAATCGCTGGACAATATTTGGGGGGCAGAGCAGTGACAGGAGCTGAAGAGAGAAGGAGAGGAAGAAGTCCCATTGCAGAACGAAGTCCATTCCACTGGCTGATACACACTATCAGATGTCCCTTGCAGTGTTCCAGGGGTAACAATTGACTGATTGATTGATTGAATACCAGAGGTCTCAGTGTGGTTAGCAAAATAAAATCAAAATATAAAACCACAAAATACACAATCAAAATTAAAACAACCCAGTTGTTGTTTAGTTGTTTAGTTGTGTCTGGCTCTTCGTGACCCCATGGACCAGAGCACACCAGGCACTCCTGTCTTCTACTGCCTCCTGCAGTTTGGTCAAACTCATGCTGGTAGCTTTGAGAACACTGTCCAACCATTTCATCCTCTGTCTTCCCCTTCTCCTTGTGCCTTCCATCTTTCCCAACATCAGGGTCTTTTCCAGGGAGTCTTCTCTTCACACGAGGTGGCCAAAGTATTAGAGCCTCAGCTTCATGATCTGTCCTTCCAGTGAGCACTCAGGGCTGATTTCCTTAAGAATGGATAGGTTTGATCTTCTTGCAGTGCATGGAACTCTCAAGAGTCTCCTCCAGCACCATAATTCAAAAGCAACCCAATAACACCCCCCTAAAAACAACAACACATCACGTTGTAAAAGGGCATAGGATGTAAATGCATGCATTCGACACCTTTCTTTAATCCCTCAAATACAGGCAAGTGGTTGGGGCAAATTTTCAAGCCCGAAATATGGGATTATGTCATGAGGCACATCACAGGATTGTGCTTTCTTAATAAGCTAGTGAGAGATTACATTTAAAGAGGTACACAGGGATAGGTGGGTGGCGCCTGCTGCTATCTAAATGCTGTTTTAATTGTTAAGTATGTCTAATAAAAAGGTAAAGGCACCCCTGACCATTAGGTCCAGTCATGGCCACAAATTCATCGAAGACTGGGGAAAGTTTACGGATTATCTGAAAACTATATGTGATGAACAGACAACGCTAGTGGGTTTTAAGGAGGCTTTGTGAGAATACAAGGTATATTGTAAAAAAGAAACAGAGATGGAAGGTTAATATTAAATTGGCAATATCATACAGAAAATGCGTGAAGATAAGAAAAATGGATGATTGAGGGAGGTGCCGGTGGAAGTTTAAAAAACTGCAAATATGTAATTATGGTTGTACGAATTATTTGTAAAAGAAAACTTAATAAAAATTTATATATATATATATATATATATATATATATATATATATATATATATATATATATAAAGTCATGGCCGACTCTGAGGTTGCGGCGCTCATCTCGCTTTATTGGCCGAGGGAGCCAGTGTACAGCTTCCGGGTCATGTGGCCAGCATGACTAAGCCGCTTCTGGTGAACCAGAGCAGCGCACGGAAATGCCGTTTACCTTCCTGCCGGAGTGGTACCTATTTATCTACTTGCACTCTGACGTGCTTTCGAACTGCTAGGTTGGCAGGAGCAGGGACCGAGCAACAGGAGCTCTCCCCATCGTGGGGATTCGAACCGCCGACCTTCTGATCGGCAAGTCCTAGGCTCTGGGGTTTAACCCACAGCGCCACCCGCGTCCCAGTATAATACTGATCTTGTAAATGAACCTCCCAAAGTTGCTAGTCATCTTGCTGGGAGGCTAGCAGAAGAGAGATAGAGAACTCTGTCCTTGCAGCAACACTCCACCTCATTTCTATGCTGGGGGCAATAGAGAGACAGAGCATTCTGCGTCGACTTCTGTGCCATGTTCTTTTCTTGAACCAATGATGTGTTTTTTTAAAAAAAGATTATTTGTTAATTTGTCTTGAATGCCAGCTTTAAGGTGGAAATATATATACATTTTTAAATGGGCAAATGCATGAATAAATCAACTTTTAATGGGTGCTGGCCAAAGGTTGTTTCTAATTAAAGTGGGAGCAGCCTCTTAAATAGGAATTTGTAAGGAGCAAATCCAAGAAAGAAATACTGCTCAGAAAACCTTGACTGCTTTGAAAACAAGCAAGGAAAACCACCTAGTGTAATGTGGCTGTATTACTGACTTTTTATATAGCCTTGGGATTAGGAAGGAAAGAATCAATCACTTTCCAAGGCATGGTAGTTTCACACCTGTTCATTCACAAACTTCTTCCATCCCACTGCACAGAGCTGTGCATTTTTTAAAAAATAAATAAATACATACGTACATAAATCTACACGCAGATTTGCATTTAAATCCATATTTAAAGTGCCAAAAACTGTGTTACAATAATTAGAGATGTGTGGAGTCCCATACATAGTTCAATTTTCATCTGCAGATTAGCCTGAAAAATCAGTTCATGTGAGATTCTCAAATATGTAATTCATCAAGGATCTCTACCTGGGATATTTAACGAAACATTCAGTGTGTGATCACGGTTTCCTCCCTGAATACCCTGACCCATCCACATACTCCTTTAGTGCAGTTTTGATTTTTTTTTAATTTCAGGTCCTGTTTCCTTAGAAATTTATTTGTATGGTTTCAAAAGCAATCTTTAGGTATTTAAAAAAATGTTTTTAAGCTTCTTTATAATGTGTGTTTATTAAATGATTGGATACTTAAATGAAAGGTGATTCTTAAGTGAATGTGATGATGATGATAGCTGCAATCTGAATAATATATATAAATAAGTACAAGCCTCTGGAAATATCTGCATTTGGCATAATCATCTGCGGATGGAAGAAACAGACAAGAGGAAAGTCAGAATTTGGGCTGAGAATCAGAATAAAGCTTTTTATTGGGAGGACGGAAAAGCAATGGGGCAGGCTTTGGGAGAAAAACTTATCCATCATCTGTGTCATTTCAAATGCAACAAGGCAATACTATCAAGGATTCAGTATGAGGAATGATTCTGTGCACTCAGGGCAATGGGGAAGTTGACCCTGTCCCGCTCTGGCTTCCATGAAGAAAGACAGTCGCAACACCTTTGCATTAGAAGAAAATGAAATATAAGAAAAGGTGAGAAATTGCATTATCTATGTAGAAGAATGCATTTGATTTCACGGGAAAAGGGGCTGCATTTCTTATTCATGATCTTTCTTCAAAGCTTTTAACTGGGAAGCGGTAGAGATGGTTTTGCAGACCCCACATGAAAAAGAAATGAAAATGCGAACAACAAGGATGAAGAGACGCCCTCTTTCTGCTTCTATATTTTTTATTGAGTATTATGTTTTTGTTGTGTGTTGTTCCCCCAGGGAGGCTACCACAACATATCATTCCCACAACAACCCTGTGAGGTAACTTAGTCAGAGAGAGGGACGGAGGGAGGGCAAGGCCTAAGTGAAATGGATGAGTGGGAATGTGAACCTGGGTTTCCCTTGGCTAAGTATAATTAGTATAGATTTATTCCAGGAACATAGCTAAAATTAGGGATGTGCACCAATTGCAAGATGTGGTTCAAACTCCAAATTGCTGCTTCAGAGAGTAGCCCACTTCGTTCCAAAGTACTTCAGAAGCTGCCCAATTTGGCTGCAAGGCTGACTCTCAAGGCTGCTTTGGGGAAAATGAGGCTTTGTCCCCTCCCCACATTTACTATTGGCAAATGTAAAAAAATGTAGTATAAACACTGACAACTGGGAAACACTGGACTGCGAGCGCTCCAGTTGGAGAACAGCCTTTACCAAAGGTGTCATGGGCTTTAAGACACTCGAACTCAGGACGCAAGGGAGAAACGTGCTAAGAGGAAGGCACGCTTGGCAAATCCACAACTCCCACCCGGAAACTGAAGTGTCCCCACTGTGGAAGGAAGTGTGGGTCCAGAATTGGCCTCCACACGAAAAAAGGTTAAAGAAAGGGAATTACAAGTAATTTAGATCAGGGGTTGCTGAAAAAGTTTAAAACAGGGATGCAGAAAAGGGAGGCATGGGGAAGTCGTCGAAATTGGGTATAAGGAAAAAAGGTTATGAAATTATACATGTTTATATGTTTGTTTGTTTGTTTCTGTATTGTTATTTGTAATGTCTTATAATATATGTTGGAAAATCAATAAAAATTTTATTAAAAAAAAAAAACAGAATTGGCCTCCACAGTCACCTACGGACTCATTGTTCAAACCATGTTTATGGAAGACAATCTTACTTGGCTACGAGTGATCGCCAAAGAAGATTGGCAAACAATTTTTTAAAAAGTGGACGCCCCCTTTCCCTTCTTTGATTCCAAAAAACAACATTTTTGCATTTTTGACAGAAACTGGTATGGCAAGAAAAACCATAGGTACAAGGCAGCATCTAGCATCACTATATATATATATACACACCATTAATTATAATTTCAAATGGGTTGATAGAGGCTGCAGTGTGTCTGCTGAAGAGGAAATGGGCATTGGCCAATAAACCACTACTGAATACCACGACTCTGTTTATGTGTCTCTCCATTTCCAAGATCGATTTAAAAGCATGCTGATGGGGCAGAAATGACAAATGTTAAGTAGAATCAAACAAAGCATCGGCCTTCTGTATCACCAGAAGGTTACAGTGGTTTACAAGAGGTTACAGTGTTTTCTTCAAAATATTTAAAATATAAAGGCAACTAAGGTAAAGGAGCAAAGGTTTCATTTTCCTCTAGTCAACAGCCCATTTAATTTTGCACTGTTTACTGTTGCCTTCCAAATTCTCTCACCACCAAGGACTTTTGTAACCAGCAGTGCTTCTTTTTCTAGAAAAATAGGTTGTTATACTACAAAGTTGTTATGCTAAGTGCCACACTTTTTAACAACAACCAAAAGAGGTTCTGGTACTGCATACTCTTCAGTTGTTGTTGTTGTTTAGTCGTTTAGTCGTGTCTGACTCTTTGTGGCCCCATGGACCAAAGCACGCCAGGCACTCCTGTCTTCTACTGCCTCCCGCAGTTTGGTCAAACTCATGCTGGTAGCTTCGAGGACACTATCCAACCATCTCGTCCTCTGTCGTCCCCTTCTCCTTGTGCCCTCCATCTTTCCCAACATCAGGGTCTTTTCCAGGGAGTCTTCTCTTCTCATGAGGTGGCCAAAGTATTGGAGCCTCAGCTTCAGGATCTGTCCTTCCAGTGAGCACTCGGGGCTGATTTCCTTCAGAATGGATAGGTTTGTTCTTCTTGCAGTCCATGGGACTCTCAAGAGTCTCCTCCAGCACCATAATTCAAAAGCATCAATTCTTCAGCGATCAGCCTTCTTTATGGTCCAGTATCTTCAGTAACCCCTGCAAAAAAGCACTGGCTGATGCACAAAAACAAATAAGTGTTTTGTATGTAACATTAGGGAAAGAGAATTAGGAAATGTATTCAAAGCCTTTAAAATACCCACCTTTCCCATTCCCATAGAGCAGTTCCGTTCTTAAAAGCAGCCTCTTCTAGGAAACATGCTACACAGCCATTGCCTAGATTTATTACGTCTCTTGCAAAACTCTAGGATGTTCTTTCGTCTGCCACCAGAACTGTTATTCTTCTAGTTCATATGGCTTTCTTTCCTTTCTTTTCTTTTTAAAGACTTGCAGGCCATAAAGAAATTTTCCTTCACATTTCCAATACATAACTTAATGAAAAGGCGCCACCAAGAACCAAAAATAATAGTGTATGGGGGAAATGAATGTTCTAGCCCAAGAAGGAAGAATTTTAAAGACAAATATGTAGTCTGAAATTCACCCCTAATAGTCCACTAAATGTTCCCAATAGGATAAATGTGCAGGGAGGATGGATAGTGCCTTTAGGATTGGGCTACGCTTGTGTATGGATTAAAGGAACAAAGAAGAATCTATCAGGATGACACTTCCCCCAACCTGACTCATGTTTGAGTTATTTTATCTCCACTGCTTGGAAGGAGAGAAAGTAAGAACTGCTTGATGTTGCTCAGCCAATCAAGAGCTAGTGTCTGTGCTGGTTCCAGATGGCGCTCTCTCTCTCTCTCTCTCTCTCTCTCTCTCTCTCTCTCTCTCTCTCCCTCCCTCCCTCCCTCTCTCTCTCCCTCTCAACTGCAGCACTGGACCACAGCCTGCTAGGGATGGGTGGGTGAGCAGGTCAATTCTGGTTTC
Organism: Podarcis raffonei; assembly: GCF_027172205.1. Taxonomy (NCBI): domain Eukaryota; kingdom Metazoa; phylum Chordata; class Lepidosauria; order Squamata; family Lacertidae; genus Podarcis; species Podarcis raffonei. The sequence goes on along the minus strand of NC_070612.1, from coordinate 55,498,216 downwards.
TCTGTTTCCCATTTCCCCAATAATAAATTCTCATTTCCACATCAGCGGGGCTATGGTGTGTGCCTCTCGCTTCTGCTGTCCTAGCAGGTTTATTTTTGTCTTGGTGGGAGAGAGCAGCCTCCACCTTCTGTAGCTGACGGAGGGAGTCAGGCTGGTCTTCCCTTTGACATCCCTGTCATGGATGCTTTAGCTGAGATTCCTGCATTGCAGGGGGGTGGATTAGATGACCCTCGGGATCCCTTCCAATTCTACAATTCTATGTTATTCTTCCTTGGAATAGGTGTGGAGAAATATGTCAATTTCAGTTTCATTTAGGTATGCAGTTTTACCTAACGTGCACAACAAGCAAGCAACTCCCATGTAATATAGCCATTTGCATTGTGGTTGGAGATTGCATCACAAAATTTGGAGAAGTGTGGATTTCAAGGGAAAGCTGACTTGTAGCTCACTTATTGGTTCAGGAAATGCAAATTACGTAGGTTCACCTAATGAAATTATCCCTCGTCCCTACGTTGGGGGCAGGGGACGCAGTTTCTCAGTGGACCTTAGTCCATTGGCTAATGGATGGAGCTGGATGTGCTTCCTTTCAGTTCTGAATACAGTGGTACCTTGGTTCCCAAACTTAATCCATTCAGGAAGTCCGTTCCAAAACCAAAGCGTTCCAAAACCAAGGCACGCTTTCCCATAGAAACTAATGCAAAATGGATTGATCCGTTCCAGATTTTTAAAAACAACCCCTAAAACAGCAATTTACCATGAATTTTACGATCCAATGAGACCACTGATCCACAAAATGAAAGCAATAAACAATGTACTGCAGGCACACAATCAATCAATTGGTAGCTGAACTGGGTTCCTCACAGTCACGAAAACAAAACAAAAACACAAAATAAATAGCAAAAACAGAAGGACCTCAGCATAACACTCAAATCGAAAGTGTAGCACTCAAAACAGAGCACGTTTGGTTTCCGAAAAAAGTTTGCAAACTAGAACACTTACTTCCGTGTTTGCAGTGTTTGGGTTCCAAGTTGTTTGAGTACCAAGGCATTTGAGAACCAAGGTACCACTGTAGTTAATACTGTCTGCCACAATTTTGCACAGGAACAGCACAAATTTGGCTTTGTGTTGATACATTCATTAGATCTAGACACTGGGTTAGATGTCTGCAGCTTCTGCATCTGCATTCATGTAGTTATTGGTATTTAGGGCAAACTTTACGGCAGGGGGATACTAAACCACAATTTGTTGCCATGGTTTTGTTCTGGAATGTCTCCTGAGGAGTCAGGCAAATTAAATAGAATTATGTTGAAAGTGTCTGATATATATATATCTTTTCATTACATGAACCATGATAATCAAGTCAGCTTAAGTAAACATTCAGCTGATCTCATCATCTTAGAGATAAATTTATTTTGGATCCATAGCTAGTACCAAGGGCTGCCTTTGTGTCTGTATATTGTGTGTAAAGAATCCTTTTTATTAGTACACTGGTATACTATACTGCCAAAGGATTCTTCTTGTATTCTTATGTTATATTCCCATGTTCTCTTATGCAGGTAAGGAGCCATGTAAGGAAACCAAAACACTTACAGAGTAGCATTATATAATCCTCTCATGAAATGAAACATGTTTTTAAACCTTCCCAAGCATTGCGTTGGTGGTGGATGAATGCATTTGGTTATGCTAAGCGCTTTTATTTTCACAAAGGGGATGACTGGGCAAGCATAGCAAAGAAATTGCAAATTCATTCATATCTTGCATTCACCAGGCATGAGATGTTGCTGTAGTGTTAATCTGTCCTCCTGCCAAACATGCGGAGGTGAATTGAAATCCCATTCCCTGCTCTGCATCCTTCATGTGTTAAGCCTAAATACAAATATGAATACAGTATTCACAGTATTCATTTACTACTCCTGCCTGTCATTAGGAAGGATGTAGTTCATGTCAAGCGTCATGCAAGCCCAGCTGAGTTTCCTGTTGGGTCATCTGTTGAACCTGAACTGTCGGTTCAGGCTCCATACAGGTATTTCTGATGCAGCAGATTAGTTTAATCGTATTCTAGATGGCTTCTTCGTATGTCTCTGAAAAAACAGGTCTGTTGCAGGGTTTCTTCCCCCAATCCAGATGTGGGGGAACTCTGGTCCTCCAGATGTTCATAGAGTCACAGAATTGTAGAGTTGGAAGGGACCCCAACATCATCTTGTGGAATCCTCTGCAATGCAGGAACACAGCTAAAGAATCCCTGACAGATGACTATTCAACTTCTGCTTAAAAACCTACAATGAGGGAGAGTCCATCACCTTCTGAGGAAGTCTGTTCCATTGTCAAACAGCTCTTACCATCAGAATGTTTCTCCTAATATTTACTTGAAATCTCCTTTCTTGTACAGTGGTACCTCGGGTTAAGAGCTTAATTTGTTCTGGAGATCCATTATTAACCTGAAACTGTTCTTAACCTGAGGTACCACTTTAGCCAATGGGGCCTCCTGCTGCCGCTGCCTCGCGATTTCTGTTCTCATCCTGAGGTAAAGTTCTTAACCCGAGGTACTATTTCTGGGTTAGCGGAGTCTGTAATCAAGGTACCACTGTAATTTGAATCCATTGAACAATGCCATGTGGATGTTGCACACAACTTGCAGGCAAGAACAGGGCTGAGCCCACAATAAATTGCTGTGTGGGAGCACCCAACAGTGAAAGCCAGAAGAAGGATCAGAATAGCAAACAAATGGCAGGATGCTTCTGAAATTCAGCAAACTTGATGGATAGGCTTTTGACCAAACCTAACATCATGTCAAGAAGGGAAAGTATGTGGGAAATGAAACTTTTGGAATTTACAAGTCTTTTTCAAAATGAAAGTTGGGGGAGAAAGATTTTTGAGGTACACAGCAATGGAAGTACAGCTTCCATGGGTGTAAAGTGGTTTGCCACCTAGGTCAGAATTCCTTCTAGTCATTGTGAGGAAGACTAACAAGCTCAGCCAGTGTGGAGATGGAGGGTTCTAGACAACGGAGGCAACAATGGGTTTCTGGATCCAGAGTAGCTTAGTTATATTATTTAACTTCTATTGAAATAAGCCGTTGATACCAATGGGATCTCTGTTCAACTAACTAATGGTGGAATCTAACTAAAAGGTGCAAGTTTTTATGCTTGTGCAGTAGAACTTTCTCTCATCTCCTTCAATCACACTTTCTCTGCATCCTCCTCAAATCTGCTTCAAGGAGGTTGGGAAAACTCGTAAAACACTGGGAGGAGGGAGAAGAAATGGGTGTTTTGTTGTGCAAGTGGAAATCTTCGAATGGATGGGACATGTTAATTGGATACCATCCTAAGACTGTAGTCCTATACAAACTTACCTAGGGGCAAGTAAGTCAATTGAACTCAGCATGGCCTACTTGTGACAAGACATTCAGTTAATCTGAATTCAACCGAACACATTGTATCCATGCTTTGCTCCCAAGCATTGCCCCAAGTGAAGATCCACTTGGGGACTGCTCCAACTGATCAAGGTAGGAGAAGCCACTTTTGCCAATTCACCCTACCCTTTGGTCCACAGCACCAATGCCCACACTGTTCTGCAAGGTTGGGGAGCTCTCAAGGACAGCACAGGAGGTAGGTTGGGGGTTGCAGGACAAAGGGAACTTAGCAAAGCCTCCTCTCTTTCTACTCTTCCATTCGGATTCATTCACAAGACCAAAAGTCTTCCATGGATAAGAAGGAGCATTTCCACTGATGGAAGGCAAAGTCTGGATCCAACCTTGTGTGTTGTTGCAGGCAACCTGAATGTCTTCACTCATCTGTTGTGGAGGAATTGCATTTTCTTAATACTCAGAGAACAATGTTTGCTGCTGGGAAAATATGGAGTAAGGAATAAAAAGGTGAAACAGGTGTGGCACATATTCCCAGTGTTTGATGAGTGTTCACCAATAAACACAAAATGTTACGTTCTGTTATATATCATTGAGCTACACAGCAACCTGTGGATCTTGGAAAACGAAGAAAAGTTATTATAATATAGCTGCAGGGAGAGTGAAAGATAAATTCCAAGAGTAAGGAGGCCAAATGAGGAGAAAATAAGTAATTCTTCTAAGACAAATGATATATGAGACTGGTGCGCCATAAATTATCGAGCTTCAGATGACAGATGTTAGTAACCTTGATTTTTAAAAAAAAGTATTTTGGGGAATAGAGAAGTTTTATATCTTCAGATAAGGTGGTGCTATATATAATTCACTAGAGTTACACAAGGAAAAGCTGTCAGGCATGTGTCCCGATGATATGTCAAAAACACAAGAAACAAAGCAGTTAAAAAGAGTAAACACCAGTAGGATTGGCAAGCCAAGAGGGATTCATCATCACCCTGCCTAACAGCTATTGGTTAGATGCAAGAAACTGTCCTCTCATAACAAGGGAGATGAAAAATATTTTGTGCAATCTGAAAGAGGAAAATTATTTCAGTTAGCGATCTGTTTGAAACACAAACACAGTCATCCAGCAAACCATGTCCTGATTTATCTAAACAGGCTTCCAAAAAAGGCACACCAAGGTTTTCCTCAAAGATCAAACATTTATTACAAGGGGCAAATAACCAACCAGTTTCCTGTGAGAATCTGACACTCTCCATCAACTCTGACAGATAACAGCAAGGCCTTAGTAGAGGGATGTTTTCACAGTGTTTTGTAGTCATATTTTGAAACATAGCTGCGCTTGGTCTATTCTTCTCCTGGTAGTTCCTCAAACAAAAATTTGAAAGATGATCACAAATTAGGTACCTATGGTTTATTCTTGCCATACCACTCTGCGCTAAAAATGCAAAAATGTTATTTTTGGAATCAAAGAAGGAAAAAAGGGCAGCACAAAAAACACAACAAGAAAGGAAGCAATAGAGGTGCCAAAGTCTCCAGGTTCCTCCATACTGTGGGTATTTTGTGTGAGGGATTCAGGCATATATAATACAATTTAGGTTTGCTCAATTAAAGTTGCTCTATCACCCTAGCATAAAAAATCCACTTTAGAAAAGAAAATAGACATTTTGTGGTTAGAAAATTGTGGAATGAATGAAAGGTTAAAGGGAAGATGCATAGACACCCCAAAAGCAAGTCAGGATGAATGCCCATCTTTGTATAACCTCTCCAAGATCAGAACAAATGCTCAGTGAAGACCGGATAGAATCTAACCTCTATGTGAATTTGGTGCAAGCAAATCAGGATAAACAATCAGTGAAAACATTGTCTGGAAGAATCCTGAAAATGGTGCTGCAGAATGAAACAGTTTCAAATAAAGATGGTCCTTTAAAACAGAAAATGCTCAGTGTATTTTGATTGATGAGCGCTTGCTTGTCATCTGACTCTCCTGTCAATCTTATGTCCCTGAAGATGGTTGCAAATGAGGTGTTTTGATTTTGCAGTACCTTTTTGAGGCTTTGCCTCTTCTTTTGCTTTCACGGCAACAAAATAAAGGTAAAGGTAAAGGTAAAGGTAAAGGTAAAGGTAACGGGACCTCTGACCATTAGGTCCAGTCATGGCTGACTCTAGGATTGCAGCACTCATCTCGCTTTATTGGCCGAGGGAGCCAGCGTACAACTTCTGGGTCATGTGGCCAGCATGACTAAGCCGCTTCTGGCAGACCAGAGCAGCACACGGAAACGCCATTTACCTTCCCGCCAGAGCAGTACCTATTTATCTACTTGCACTTTGACGTGCTTTCGAACTTTGATGTGCTTTCGAACTGCTAGGTTGGCAAGAGTAACAAAGTAAATATCTATAAATACACAACAAAGTATATATCTGTAAATACACAATGTCTTTGGGATGTTTTCTGAATATGTGAAATCAGTGCTAATCAAAGCTAATTAGCCATTATAATGTGATGTCCCAACAATGACCACATGACTTAACATATTAGACCAGCACTCAATAGACAAATTTCACACAAAACTAGGGTGGGATTCACCTAACCAGTCCCATCAGCAGAAGCCCCATGCAAGGACTTCCACTAGCACGATAGAGCTCCCCCCCCTTTCTTCCCCTTACCCCCACAAAAACTGGCTTCGAGAGTTTAAAATAATCCCTAGATTGGGGGGGGGGTCATTCCATCCATCCATCAGTAATGATTTCACAGGCAGAATGATTGTAAAAGTGCCACACCGAATTTCACCTTATGGTTTCAACAGGTGAAAGAGACAAGTACCATTGGGTTGTATGCAGCTTAGCTTTTCTCCAAGTAAGGTAAAAGGTAAAGGTACCCCTGCCCGTACGGGCCAGTCTTGACAGACTCTAGGGTTGTGTGCTCATCTCACTCTAGAGGCCGGGAGCCTGCGCTGTCCGCAGACACTTCCGGGTCACGTGGCCAGCGTGACAAGCTGCACCTGGCGAGCCAGTGCAGCACACGGAAACGCCGTTTACCTTCCCGCTAGTAAGCGGTCCCTATTTATCTACTTGCACCCGGGGGTGCTTTCGAACTGCTAGGTTGGCAGGCGCTGGGACCGAGCAACGGGAGCGCACCCCGCCGCGGGGATTCGAACTGCCGACCATGTGATCGGCAAGTCCTAGGAGCTGAGGTTTTACCCACAGCGCCACCCGCGTCCCTTTTCTCCAAGTAGACCTACTGAAATTAATGTACCTAACTTAGTTATGTTCATTAAAGGCAATGACTATGTTCTCAGCAAATATTAATTGAATACTGTTCATTGGCTCTTTCCACATGCTTCGTACGGATCAGGGCTGTAGATCTGATTCCCTTATAGCAGGGGTCGGCAGGTTCACTCTAGTGGAGATTCCTCTGTGGGCCTGATCGCGCACGTGCAATTTCTGGCGTCTGCGTCTGTGGAGACACGATTTCCAGTGACTGAGCATGGGCAGACATGATTTCCAGCACCACGGAAGCAAGTCCTGCATCGCACTATGCCAATTTAGCGCAGCGTGCGGGCACTTGCCAAGCGGGCGGCTTGGTTTGGGGGCAGCTCAGGAGCCGGTTAAACAATCTCCGTGGGCCGCTTGTGGCCCAAGGGCCTTAGGTTGCCTACCTCTGTCTTATAGCCTAAACAGAACCAAACAAATTTGGGTGGTTCATCCAAGTTGGGTGAAGAGAGCTCAGGTTCACCCAGTTTGCCCAGAGCAATCTGAGGCTGTAAAGGAGTGGAACATGGGGTGGAAAGTAGGAGAACAGGCCGGCTTCCACAGGGAATGTGCTTAAGAAGCAGACCCCAGCATGATTACTCCTTCCTGCTTATCCTGCCCTTTAAGCCAGAACTAAACATGCCTCCTTCCTTTGAGGTACTGATACACAGGGACACGGGTGGTGCTGTGGGTTAAACAACAGAGCCTAGGGCTTGCCGATCAGAAGGTTGGCGGTTCGAATCCCCGCGACGGGGTGAGCTCCCGTTGCTCGGTCCCTGCTCCTGCCAACCTAGCAGTTCGAAAGCATGTCAAAGTGCAAGTAGATAAATAGGTACCGCTCTGGCAGGAAGGTAAACGGCCTTTCTGTGCGCTGCTCTGGTTTGCCAGAAGTGGCTTAGTCATGCTGGCCACTTGACCCGGAAGCTGTACGCTGGCTCCCTCGGCCAATAAAGTGAGATGAGCACCGCAACCCCAGAGTCAGTCACTACTGGACCTAATGGTCAGGGGTCCCTTTACCTTTACCCTTTAAACATGCCTCCTTCCTTTGAGGTACTGATGTACACTAGTCAAAACTTTGAAAGATAATTCACACACTAACAGGAGTCTCCTGTTCAGTGATTCCCCTACTCAGTGCTTTTTTTCTGGGGGGTACGCAGGGTTACGCATACACTAAACATTTTGTGAATCTTTGTACTTTTGTTCATTTACTGTATTTATTTCCCCCCGATTTGAACTATAAAATGGTGATTGTCTTGAGTTAAAATGAGAGTACCCCTAAACATTTTTTAAGAAAAAAAGCACTGCCCCTACGCAATTATAGATGAGGGAAATATGTATTTTTTATAACTGCAATTATCATTTGTCTTTATATTCAGACAAAAGTTGCCAAGGACCTTTTAAGGGAATGATAAATGCAATGTTGATGTCAATCTCCAAGTGCACCTTGACAATACTGGAAGTGTGGAGAAATGCATGTATACAAAGCTAAGGTATAAAAGGTATAAAAGGTATAAAAGGTATAAAAGGTATATGCATTTCATAAACCGTAAACTCATACCTGGAAATTGGTTGTTGTTGGTGGTTGCTGTTGTTAAAAAGAGGTGTTTAGAGCGTCCTCTTACTTTACACCTGTTAGAAGTTTAGATGTTCAGAGCAACTATCACAATATAAGCAACTGCCGAGCCATGATGCCTTTTTTGTTTGCATTACAAGCAATCAATAGCTGTCATTTGATGACGACAACAGCAACAACATCCAAGCAGCTGATGCCATGTTTAAACCAGCTGCCCAAATTTTGCATGACAGGTGAATCTTAAGGAAAGACCCTATGAAGAAAAGAAAATCAAAGGTGAACAATGACAAAGACACAGAAGGCATGAAATACCACCTTTTTTTGTAGATGGCTCATCTTTCCACAATCATGTTCATCGTTAAGGGTGGAACGCCAAAGGGAGATCGGCACATGCAAGAATAACAGAGTCTTTGCGTCAAGATCCATCAGATGGATATGAGAGCAAAATTTAGCTGGGAGTGATTGAAATAATTGATTGCAGCTGGGTATGTGCCCAGAGTTCACAATCAAAAGATTTCATGGGGTTTCTAAAGTAGAGATGTGGGAAGTGATTGGAATAAATGAATGACATCTGATAGAGAGAAGCGACACCACTGTAGCTTCAGAATAGATTTGAAAATAGGTTGTGCAGAAGCTTTTTTTTTTTGTAAAAATTCATAAAATCTGGACAATGCTATCATATTCAGAGGAGATCAGGCGTTTTTCACACACATACTTGGAAGTTCATGCTTATTTAATGTGTCTCAAAAGAATTCAGACTGAACTTTCCTTTAGGTTGAATGTGTTCCGGTATTCATTTCCGACCGCTTTTGGGATTTCTTGCCTGATTCAAAATGCTGAACTACAAGAATAGTGCAGTTTCAGAGTGACTTAACCATCACGACTCCCCCCCCCAAAGTATCCTGGGATTTTGCCATTTTCTTTGTGAGGATTCTCAGAATTCTTTAATCGAGCTTTTTGGCACCCCTCGGAGAATTACAGTTTCCGGTAATGCTCAAGATAAGGGAATAGCAATAGCCCATTTCAGATATTACGTAATGTAGACATGATCACACCTAGGTGGACAGAGGTGGGGACGCGGGTGGCGCTGTGGGTTAAACTACAGAGCCTAGGACTTGCCAATCAGAAGGTCGGAGGTTCGAATCCCCGCGACGGGGTGAGCCCCCATGCTTGATTCCTGCTCCTGCCAACCTAACAGTTCGAAAGCACGTCAAAGTGCAAGTAGATAAATAGGTACAGTTCCGGCGGGAAGGTAAACGGCATTTCCGTGCACTGCTCTGGTTTGCCAGAAGCGGCTTAATCATGACCTGGAAGCTGTACGCCAGCTCCCTCGGCCAATAAAGCGAGATGAGCGCCGCAACCCGAGTCGGTCACGACTGGACCTAATGGTCAAGGGTCCCTTTACCTTTACCTTTAGGTGGACAGAGGTAATGCTATGGTGGCTAGCTCTGTCCTTGAGCTAGGCGTGTTGGTTTCCACTTGAAACAAATCTTTGCATATACAAATGATAATGGAACCCAATAATGGTCCTACTGGCCAATAGCTGATTTATGTTCCATGGCAGGGCTTTTTCCAGCTGGAACTTGCCAGAACTTGGTATCTGTGGATTGCCAACACCTGTAACCCAATCAATATTGTGCTTGTCCATATAACCCTACTTTGTAACAATTGCTGCTTACCACAACTACTACTATGCCATAAGATCCACTGTCCTGTAATATCACATATGGTATGTACAGTTATTTATGGTTTTATATTATTTTTGCTGTAAAATGTGTGAGATCATGATATTGTATTGATTTGTATTACTTAGTGATGTATGGAAGTGAAAGCTGGACCATAAAGAAGGCTGATCGCCGAAGAATTGATGCTTTTGAATTCTGGTGCTGGAGGAGACTCTTGAGAGTCCCATGGACTGCAAGAAGATCAAACCTCTCCATTCTGAAGGAAATCAGCCCTGAGTGCTCACTGGAAGGACAGATCGTGAAGCTGAGGCTCCAATACTTTGGCCACCTCATGAGAAGAGAAGACACCCTGGAAAAGACCCTGATGTTGGGAAAGATGGAGGGCACAAGGAGAAGGGGACGACAGAGGATGAGATGGTTGGATAGTGTTCTCGAAGCCACCAGCATGAGTTTGACCAAACTGCGGGAGGCAGTGAAAGACAGAAGTGCCTGGCGTGCTCTGGTCCATGGGGTCACGAAGAGTCGGACACGACTAAACGACTAAACAACAACAACAACAAAGCCCAGGACGGCAAAACAAGGCCACTATTCCAGAAATCCTTGTCTTAGACTATGTGAAAGGATTCTGTGGAACTGTAACAACCTTTCCTGTAGATTGTTGGACTCTATGAACAGACAGGTGGAACAGACACTATTACACAGATGTACCTTATGCATGAACTGATTTGAGAATGATCTGATCCACTGGGTCTTCTGCTTTGTTCGTTTGTTGAACTTTATGAGTTACTTTTGTTGAAAGTTATGATTTGATACATGAATCGTATGCCTTATTTATCTAAGAACACAGCTGGTTATGTCTCGTGTGTTTATTGAGTATTATGTGACCATAGCTTTGTTTGTTGTTGATTTATGATCCATGGCAGGGATTTTTTCCAGCTGGAACTTGCCAGAATTCAGTTCTGCCATCTCACTGCTATTGCCATTAAAAGAGAACAAGAGAGGCATTCATGTTCCAGCACCTCTTTTTCTAGAAAAATAGCAATTGCACACGAGGTCCTGTGCACACTCCCTTTTTTGGGGGGAGGGGCTAGTTGGTCACCTAAATAAACATGACTATGTCCAAAAATATGATGAAGCTAAACGCATAAGAATGAGTTAGTTAATACATGGGTCATCTTTTTTACGATTATATTATTAAACCATACATTTTGTTTCTAATTAATGATATATGTATATAGAGAGGTAAAAGGAAATGGCTTCTTTTCATCCAAAGCGCCCAATTATTATTATTTATTAAAATTGTATACCTCCCTGTAACCACATGTCTCATGGGGTGGGAAGGAGCTTGGGTAAGTGGGGCAGAAAATGGACAAGGGGGCCCAGACCAATTAAGCTTTTGCAACTTTGTGTCTTGCTTAAAATTTATTATAGTTGGCTTCCCTTCAGGTAGTTTTGTGATCGCAGTTGTAGATGATCACATGCCTGATTTTGTACTTCCTATTTCTTGGCTGTTGTCACAAAAGTCCAAAATTGTGTTTGCAGAATCTTTCCTTCTTTTCTCATTTTTCCAATCTTAAGATCAGCACGTTTCTACATCGTTGCATGAAAATTCACCAGCATTTTTGTGTGAATTTCTCCTTGAATATACGTTTTTATGTGTAATTTTGCCTAACATACATATTTTTACAAAGCAGTTTTTCCAAAGAGCATTCATTTTTATATGGTATTTTCATCCATAAATGCATTTTCATGCATGCTTTGCATGGGGAACTGCATTGCAAAATTTGGAGAATTTTAAAGAATGGCTGTGGTTCGGTTCATATATCATTTCCGAAAAGGTGAATTAGTTAAGTTCACCTTTAAATGCCATCTGAATCGAATTTCTTATGCATCCCGAGCTACATATGGCTAAAAACAATGACCTATTACACTGGGTATGATGTCTAGCAAAGACTTTATTTGCCACCAAAACATATTATGGATTAGGCTTTTCTTTTTGGGAGAGACAAAGGTCTGTAAATATTATTTTCAAGGTTCAGACAAAAGGCAATTATTTTTTATTGAACTAGAGTAGGTCACATCCCCTAGGAATATTTATATACTTTAATACAAAACCATCACCTGCCTTTGTTTAAATATAACCACAATACAATGTGGAAAGCTGTATCTTAAGGCACAGTAGGACTATATTCTTTGAGCAAATATTATTTCCTTGATAATGTCAGGGGAGCAGATTCCTTTCTCTCTGTACCTTTGTGTGTAGTCTAGAAAAAGCCATTTCCTTCCTTGGTGGCACTTTAACTGTATTGTTGTGTTTATATTATTATTATTATTATTAGTAGTAGTAGTAGTAGTAGTAGTAGTAAATTTGTATACCACCCTTCATCCATAGATCTCAGGGTGGTTCACAGTATAAAATACAGGATAAAAACACAAAATACATAATGAAGACAAGAACAAACCAAACCCTTAACTGCTCCCCCAAACACATTGAAAAGGATATAGGGGATGATGGGAGTTGCAGTCAAACAACATATGGGTTGTCACAATTCCCCACCCTTAGTTGTTTATATTTTTTTTATTACAGTGGTACCTCGGGTTACATATGCTTCAGGTTACATACGCTTCAGGTTACAGACTGTGCTAACCCAGAAATAGTACCTCGGGTTAAGAACTTTGCTTCAGGATGAGAACAGAAATTATGCTCTGGCGGCGCAGCAGCAGTGGGAGGCCCCATTAGCTAAAGTGGTGCTTCAGGTTAAGAATAGTTTCAGGTTAAGAACGGAACTCCGGAACGAATTAAGTACTTAACCTGAGGTACCACTGTATTATTTTTATTTTTATTTTTTCAGCCAAATATCACAGGGCGGGTCACAACATAGAAATGCAAAATGAAAACACATTTATTTCCCCCAAAAAAGAGGTTCCGGAATTCACCATGAACACCTCCCTCATTCTCTTAGAATGGCAATGGTCCCCAACTGAGAGGTGCCAGAACTGAGTTCCAGTGAGTTTTGGCGGGGCGGGGGGGGGGGAGCCCTGGAAATAGGCAAAAAATAAAAATAAAAAATCCACCCCACTTTCCTTCCATCCACCTGCAGGAGTATCCAGTTCACAGACTTTTCCTCCACACAGTTTATCCATCAGCGGTTCTCGTTTTGAGGAGATACGTCCGGTTTCCAATTTCAATCTGTGCTCTGATTGCATGTAAAAGTCAAAGACAGCTTGGGGCTAATGGGAGTTGCAGTTGAAAACACCTGGAGGACATCAGGCTGGGGAAAGCTAGTCTTGAATATAGCAGAAGCTGCTGCATAATAAAATATCTGGTTTTCTGGGCTTCCTCTGTGTTCTATTAATTTGATAATTTCTTCAGTCACTATCAATCAACTACCAACATGCTGGTTTGATGGCCTCCATTCTGGCCATCTGTTCCTGCCTTTACTTTAGCCAGTAGGTGATTTCGTCATCTAAACCTAGAAAACAGACCTGCATCTTATAGATACTTTGCGGGTTGAAGCTCTGGGACTATAAGCAGATGGCTGCATGCTTATGTGTACATCAAACAGATTATTTTCATGAATCCTTAACTGAGCACAATGGGGGGCATTATTTTTGTTCCAAGTCGTATGTCACATTTCAAGAATCAAAAAGTGGCGCATGAACCGGTTGACAACAGGAAAATTAATAGCAGCGAATTCCTTTCCTCTTGCTGTTTTCATAGGATTTAATAGCAATTAAGATGCCATCAACTTTACATAAGAGGCTGAGGTAAAAAAAAAATGTAATAGAAACAAACAGGGCTTTTTAAAGAGCTTAGCAGCATTCATTTTTGTGTGTGTGAAGGCTGATTCACTTTAATATTTTTTATTTTTTTATTTTTTATTACTTTTAACATATAAATTATAAAATGTACCACAAAACTTATCACTTATACAATCTTTTTAGACTTCCATCAGCACCTCTGATGATCCACCATTTTAACCACTTCTTATGCATTTCTTAACTTTATATTGCCTTTACATCTCTTAACAAATCATCCTCCCCCTTCTCCATTTTTACAATACTTCCTATAATACTCCTCACAAAACTTCTTGCAACCTTACAAACGTCGTCTGTTCTTCACAATTACTTTTCAAATAGTCCGTAAATTTACTCCAGTCTTTTGTGAATTTCTGGTCTCGCCGGTTTCGAATCCTTCCTGTTAGTTTATCTAATTCTGCATAGTCCACTAACTTCATCCTCCATTCTTCAATCGTTGGTAATTCTTCTTGCTTCCATTTTTGGGCCAATAATATTCTTGCTGCTGTTATTGCATATAAAGAAGAGCTTACATTCCTTTCTATTTATATCACTCCCAACAATGCCCAGTAAAAATGCTTCTGGTTTCTTTATAAATGTATATTTCAACATTTTTTTCAACTCATTATATATCATCTCCCAGAAGCATTTCACGATTCACTTTAATATTTTTAAGAGTGTTGAGCACTGCCCATAGAGGCAAGTGGTGCGGGGCACCAGGGCGCCAAGTTCTGGAGGGCGCCAGGGAAGAGGTGGAGACTGGACGCGGCGCCTCCAGGCACCAGCTTGCTGCCCTCGCCCGCCTCGCTGAAGCAGCACTGCGCCCAGAGCCTCCGCCTCTTTCCTGCCAGAGGAGCAGCCCTCCAGCCACTGCCTGCCTCCTCCAGCCCCACAAAGCTGCCGGCAGTGCCCTAAAAAAGGTTGGCAACTGGGGGACGGGGACGGGAGGGATCTTTGCACCACGGCGCCGGATATACTTAAGACGGCCCTGTGCATAGAGTTCACTTTCTGAGAGCTTTCTTCTCAGAAAGATACATATTTGAAAACCGATCCTGAGATTAAGAGTCTCATGCTCTACCAACTGAGCTATACCACTGAGAAATGGGCCACCTCCACAAATAACAACATTTTGGAGGTCCCAGGTCGCAAGGTGGTTAGATTGGTCTCAACTAGGGCCAGGGCCTTTTCAGCACTGGCCCCGATCTGGTAGAACGCTCTGTCACAAGAGACTAGGGTTCTGCGGGACTTGACATCTTTCCGCACGGCCTGCAAGACAGAGCTGTTCCGCCTGGCCTTTGGTTTGGACTCGGTCTGACCCTTATGTTTCCCTCCCCTTATGGTCTTGATTTATCAGCTACTTTAAAATGAGGCTGCATTTTAAATTGCATTTTAACCTGTATTTTAAATTGGTTCCCCCCCTCTCTTCCCCCCTCCTATTATGTTTTTACTGTGATTTTATTGGTGTTAGCTGCTCTGGCTAGGGAGGACAGGGTATAAATAAATATTATTATTATTATTATTATTATTATTATTATTATTATTATTATTATTATATCAATCATACTTAGCTCCAGGTCAGTTGCTTTGCTCCCTGAAAGGGTGGCAGAGATCTCATGGAGGGGGCGGGCAGGTAATGGGAGATTGGCTTGAAAATCCTTCCCCAAGCACCATGGTCCTGATCCAAATATGTACCTCTTCAGGTGCATTTTGCAGCCATTTGAAGAGATGGTGGATTCAGTGACAGATTTCATTAATCTCAACTAGTTGGGCCCTTTCAGTATGGAAGAAAAAAAAATCAGATTATTGGTGCTATTCATCAGGATGAAACGTCTCACTATGGAACATAGTTGTTGCTAAAAGAGCAATTAGGTTGGCAGCGCAATGAATGCACTATTTGCTGTACACCATGTCCTCCATCAAACAAGGAGATATATTATCTTAATTCCTTTGAAATCAATGGGCTCCTAATGCTGCACTGAGCTGTGGCCATAATGTGGATTGGTTCTGCATCTAATGGCAATTACTGTAAAGCTTTGTCTTACTGCTGATACATCTGAAATGTCTGTAGAACCTTAGGACTGTCACAGTAGTGGACAACATGGTGAGCCTCTGCTGGCGTGTTTGCACCGCACCTGTCCACAGCCTTTGTCCTCCCAGTGGTGTTGCAAGGGAGGACAGGGGGGTGGTGCGCCCCAGATGCCATGTCTGGGGGACGTGGCAAGAAGGCACCCCGCGGGGTGCACGCCCCACTGCCCCCGGGCGCGGCGGCACGAGCAGCCATTGTGCCGCCGCAGCTGCATGTGGAGAATCCTCCATTCATGGCTGCAGCCGCGAGCAGAGGATCCCGCCACCATCCATATGGTCTCAAGCAGTGCCGGTGGCAAACTGCTACATACAACACATGCGTGGTGTCACACGCATGCACTGTACATAGCGATGGCACACATGCGCTGCACATAGCGGTTTGCCACTGGCGCCGCTCGAGCGATGTACGGATGGCAGTGGGATCTGCCACTACAGCTGCAAGCAGAGGATCCTGTCATCGTCCGTACAGCGCTCGAGCTGCATCGAGCTGCATCGGTGGCAAACCACTATGTATGGCACATGTGCGGCGTATGTGCGACGCCACTACATACGGTGCATGCATTGTACATAGCGGCACCGCACATGCACCCTACGTAGCAACGCCACACATGCGTCATACGTAGCAGCGCCATGCATGCGCAGCTGGCAGTTTGCCCCGCCCCGGGTGTCGGTTAGCCTTTGTTCGCCCCATGTCCTCCAGCTGAGCATCAGAGACGCAGAGGTTGGGGGTCCAGGGAGCAGTGCCATGCCCCTTCATGGCTGGCTTCTCTTGTGGAACCAAGCTGGCTGAAGCTATGGGAGAAGCAATAAGAAGCACCCTTGGGGTGGAATGTTCTGCACTCCCTCCATCAATGCTCAACTGTATATATGTGTAAATAAAACACAGTTGTTAAAGACACTAGAGTCTGCACTCTGCCTTTTTGTTATTTTTTTATTTTGCAAAGAAAACACAAATCCTGGTTAAGTGCCAAAACCCTTGGAATCTTGCACCATTCAGCAGAGCTTGGAGTGGCCCTTAACACTCAATATATATAATAAAATGAATGTAATTTTGAGAAGTAACTGTAATCTTGCTCAGAACATGAACTCAGAGAAAGCATTTTGCAGTATGAGTTGTGATTCTGGGCTGCTGTGTAGCTTTTCTGCAGTAAAAGTTGCGTTCGAGTTCTGAAACGTTTGAAAACCAAAAACTCAGTAGCCGACAGCTGGGCCTCAGGGTCCTGCACTCAGCGGAAGCTGCATGGCACGTTTGACTTCCAAGGTGTGTTCGAAAACTGAAGCATTTACTTCCGGGTTTACGGCGTTCGAAAACCGAAATGTTCGTCAATGGAGACGTTCGAAAATTAAGGTACCAATGTACCAATATTTTTGCAGAAACACCCTAGCCTCTGATTACTTAAAAGTGTTTGGACTATAAATTGGATTTCGACTTCATTCATTTTTGTTTTATAATACAATAAAAATATATGCAGAAAACACAGAAGAGTAAGATGCTTTGTGACTGTATTGCTCATCCTCCGTATATCTTCTGTTTTTCTCCTCTCCGAATTGCTGGATTGGTAAGACAAAAAAAAAAAAAGTAAGTGTGTATTTATGTGTGTGTGTGTGTGTGTGTGAGAGAGAGAGAGAGAGAGAGAGAGAGAGAGAGAGAGAGAGAGAGAGGGAGGGAGTGCAAGAGCGAAATTCTTCAGTAACTTTTTGCCTATTATTTTCTCCAAGATACCAAACCACCTATGGGCATTTGGTAGCACCATCTCATTAATTCAACTTAATCTTTTCAGCTCAGCTATTTTGGTTTCTGAATAAATGTAATGATTGCATAATTAAGGGGGTTTTCCTCAAAGTACAGATGCTCTTGTGATAATAAGAACTCAAGTTAACAACTATGCAAAATGTGAATTTCCTTGAATGTAGAATAAGAGGGAAAATCTCAAGGATCTGTTCTGGGTTATTTGTATATGAATTCCCCATGGCTAAAAACTAATATTTTGATCTTGTCTTTTTGCCTGGAATATTTTTAGGTACTGTCATGATTCGAAATAGCAATATACAGTATTTTATAGCACAAAAGGGGTGATACGTTATGCAGTTGTTAAGACATGTAAATAATAAAGGGTGAGTGTATGTGTTTATTTCAAATACTTCAAAGCAATGCTCTCCATCAAACAGATGCATGAAGCAGATGCCCAGCAACCTCATCAACTTCTATTTCATGCATGAAAAGGAAATTTTGGGAACTATTACTAATGATAACTATAATAGGCTTAGAGCCAATGATGTCACACCTTTCGTATGATCTAAATGCATCCCTACAGCATATATTGCTTCTTGTAGAAATAATATTTAGCAAACAGACCATGAGAGGATGAGGTTATTAAATATAAATAGATAAATGAAGAGGTACGGGGAAAGAAATGAACAAGCTCGATGCGGGAACTGAGTCAAGCCCCTAAAATGTACCTGATCTGAAAATGCAAAACCAGGTGTACAGCACTGGCAGGTGAACAGTCCTGTCCCCTCCTTTGGAAAACGAAGGCATCAATAGGTTTTTTAAAAATATTTTTATTTTTTACCAACAACTAAAACACAAGCAGTGAAACCCCCCAGGTGGCTGATAGATTGGGTATAAATAATCAATAATAACATATTCAAATCACCCATATGTACAATTTTATATACGTTAACACTCCTCCATCCACAAGGTTTATTTAACTTTTAACATTTTAATTGCCCCAAATTGTTCAAACCTACCCAAATAATTCGATATCTTCTCAAACCAATCCTCCTCTTTCTCACCGACCTTAAACCCTTTCATTCTGTGTATCTTCACAGTTAGATATTCTAAAATTATAATATTATTCAATTTTTTCCTCCATTGGTTCACCCCTAACTCGTCTGCATTTTTCCAATTACTCGCTATAACCTGTCTGGCTGCAGTTACCATCAATTTTACCCATTTACATTCCTCTTTTGTTTTTAACTCAGTGCTACTCAGACGAATTAGAACCATTAATTTAGATATTCCCACCTTCCTGCCCACAATTCCCGATATTTCTATACCAATCTGTTTCCAATATTCATTAACTAACGGACAACCCCACCACATATGACTGTACGTTCCCATAGTTGATTTGAAAGTGGTGAGAAATTATAACAGGCACCAGTCAAGCAATAAGCTGTGTATGAGTTAACAGGGTTTGCTTATGTGACGGTTGTTGCAGAGTGAGGGTCAAAGCTTGAAAGACCTGTTTCTCAGGTGCCATGAGATTTACAGCTCAGCCTCCCAGTCAGGTGTGTTCAAGAGGGAGTTGTGTGCAATCTGAGTGCTGCCATGTCAACACAACATCTGGAAAAATTCACAAGGTCTCCCTAATTTGGGACGGTTTCCCTCACTGAGACTCTTCTTGGGTAAAAATATTGGATAGACCAGGCAAAGGCAAACTCAGCCCTCCAGATGTTTTGGGACTTCAACTCCCATCATCCCTAGCTAACAGGACCAGTGGTCAGGGATGATAGGAGCTGTAGTCCTAAAACATCTGGAGGGCTGAATTTGCCTATGCCTGGGATAGACCCTACCTTCAGATTTTTCAGATACTTTTCTGCCTAGGTGGCTGCTTTTCAACTTGCCTTATTCACTGTTTTTTTGTCATCTCATTTCTTCTCGCTCGAGTGCTCCTGCAATGACATCTTGCCCACGTCTTTCCTTTTCTTTCCACTGACCCAAGTGACTTCAGACCTGTTGTTATTTTAGCTGCTCTGACAAAGCACTTTGTGCTGGATATTTCCCTGACCCCTTACTTTGAACTTCACTCCACTTGACATACGTGTGACAGATGCATTGCGAAGAAGACACTTGCGACCCCCTGGAAAAACCTTTTAAGGGAACAAAGGTCCTGCGTATCACAGAATGGCCTCAGAGGTCCAGAGGTTTTACAAACTGTTCTGCTAGTCAGTCTCTGTCTCTTATTCCCATTTCTGCCTCTCACAACCTCCTTTTAAGGAGCAGGAAGCTGGTCCTTTTGAGTGTGCAAAGCCTTTGCACAATCCTTCAACCAGTATAAAAAAAGTATAATGAGTAAATCTCCTGAGCGGTTAAAGTTTTAGAAACCCAGTGAAAATCTGCACCTTTCACCAGTTCCCGGAAGTGGAGAATATACAGCCAGGGAAAATAAAACTGTCAGACCAGTTTTGCTGTTAGGGAGAAGGCTAGAGGCGTCATAGCATTAAAAATCCAGGTGTGTCCTGGGAATACTGTTTGCAGCAAATGCAAATACATGGATGCAGGATCCCACACTGCCTGAGCCGATTTTCACCTTAAATGTGAGATCGTGAAACCTCACCCATTTTTGCATGATTTGGTCAGCAGTGGAATAGTTAACAACGTTTCATTTCTAAACAATCAGGAAGTAGGTCCTGGAAATCAATGGAAGGGACCGTTAGAACGCATCTCTCAAATGCTGCTGTTTCAGGTTCTCGGCAGAATCAATGATACATTGCTGCATGGGCTTACAGTTGGTTCTTGGTTGGTATATTATCTCTGTAACCACAGAAGCCACATGCTTTAACCCCTACCCCTTTAAAAGGAAGCTCATATTGCAGAGCATAAAATGAAAAATCTGAGTTCCCCAAGCTATTTGACCAATGGCAGTGCTTATTTCCCTCTACTATTGATTTCAACTAAAGCTTAGAGTCTTCTCTGATAATCTTCAGAGCTATTCATATTCTGGGTCTCATACCCTTAGGCAAAGGATGTTTTCCTCATCCAGTTGTGCAGGGAAGTAGCTAATGCATCGCAAAGTGAGCGGCAGTTACTGGAAAGCAGAAAACCCGTAATTTCACCTTCTCTTTCACCTTCTTTACTGCAAGATATCGTAAACCAATGTCTCCGGCCTTTTTTCATGTGTAATGTTTCAATCGTCGAGACTGGAAGGCAAAAGCTCCACTGAAAGCTTGGATGAAGCGTTTGTTGTGGCTTGCCTGAATTTCCCACGCATGGTACTAGCTTGGCATTTGAATTACGTAATGTCTTCATTCCTACGACACAGTGAGTCAGTACATCTGGCTGCTAACCAGAAGGTTGGTGGTTCGAGCCCACCTAGGGATGACTGTGGGCAGGATTCCTGCATCGCAGGAGGTTGGTCTAAATGACCCACGGGATTCTATACAGGAGTCTATGAGTTTGCTAGATTCAAGAAGAAGAAGAGTTTGGATTTGATATCCTGCTTTATCACTAGCCGAAGGAGTCTCAAAGCGGCTAACATTCTCCTTTCCCTTCCTCCCCCACAACAAACACTCTGTGAGGTGAGTGGGGCTGAGAGACTTCAGAGAAGTGTGACTGGCCCAAGGTCACCCAGCAGCTGCATGCGGAGGAGCGGAGACGCGAACCCGGTTCCCCAGATTACGAGTCTACCGCTCTTAACCACTACACCACTCCAATGCACTGCCGTACACCTTGTTGCAGGGCACATACATGGGTAAACCATACGTGGAACGAGTTTGCCCCTGAGGCGCATTAGAGGTGGAAACCATCTCTCATGTCCTGCTTCTATGCCGTTTTTACAGGGATACACACTCGGTTTTTATCACCCCTGACATACAGAAAATTCCAAGTGGGCCCAATCCTCAGTGTTTAAAATCTCTGATAGAGGACAAGGATCCAGAGATCAAGTTAAAGGTGGCCAAATTTTGTGCGGTTGCCATAAAACTTAGGGAACAAGCTGTGCTATTATAAAGACTAAGACCTTAGAAGCAAATTATAGATAATATTGTAGAGATTAAGATTTAAACCAGGCTTCCTCAACCTCGGCCCTCCAGATGTTTTTGGCCTACAACTCCCATGATCCCTAGCTAGCAGGACCAGTGGTCAGGGATGATGGGAATTGTAGTCTCAATTGACCATGGGCTGGTCAATCCCTCCCTTTACCTGACCAACTCTCCCCTGGCAATGCCTCCCCAGCTGGGATTGGGTAACTGGCAGACGTAGGCAGCTACCACCTGGGGGGGGGGTGAATCCAGGCTGTACTGCCGGGAGCCACATGGGATCAGGGGGGCTGCATGCGGCCATGCAAAAGGTGCCCCCATTTGATGTGGGCAGCAGTCATTCCTGTATTTTTAGATATTGCAACCCTTTGTGTTATTTCATACCCCATGGCAGTCATTTTATGTTATAGCACACCCTCACAGCACCCAGTTTATGAATAGCGCCAATGACACTTTTCAAAATCTCAGTCTGTCCATTGGCCTAAAGAAGGTTAGCAACCGCAGATCTAGAAATTCTTCTGCCCGTTGTTTTCAAACATTCAGTGTATAAAACTTTCCACAAACACAGGTATCCATGAAGGTCCATCAACTCTTGGATTTTCTCTCCTTTCTTTACAAATTTGGGATTGTGCCCATCATTTAACGCACCTGAATGTTATTGAAATAAAATAGCATTTTTCCTTAAGCACACATTTAATTTAGCAACTGTGTTATATTTCTGGCATTTACACTGATTGCTGACTGAAACAAAAATTAACATTACCTTTGTGCTCAATTCCGTGAGGTTTGTGTTCAGCTAAATTAAATGTTAGACAGGATTGACAGCTAATTTAAAGCTAACATTTCCTGGCTGACATACGTATCGGAGGCTAAGTTTGGAGACAACCTAATTAGTTTAAAAATATATGCAAAGCTAATAACTTCTTTGCCCCCGAAGAACTTCATACTTGGGACTTGTATAACATAGATTTAACAAGGACTTGTTTGGGGATTTACAAATGAAGCAACTGGCTGTAAAATGGATTATATAACATTAATGTCCTGCCACAGCTTCTGAGATTTCATAAGTCAAAAAGGATGTGTGGTAATTTCCCCCAGAAATGCTGGAGTCATGTTTAAAACTCCATTCCAGCAGAAAGAACGGGAGAAGGAAGCAGGGTCACTTCACCAGCTCAGCTGAAAGACAAGCAGCTGTTTGGTTTCTCCCCTCCTCCTTGAACTGTTTCCATTCCAACTGGTCATTATAATAACTTTGTAACTAAAAACTCTTAGAATTTCCTTTTTTCCCTCTCTTCCCTCCCAAACCATTTTTCTGTGTACACTGGTACCTCGGTTTTCGAACAGCTTGGTTGCGTGTCGAGACCCCGTAACCACCCCCTCATTGACGAATAAAACACCAGGACACAGATATTGGGTTAATGTTATTGGGCAAATTTAGGCCACAACTTTATTGGTTACAGAATGTGAGCGGTATTGGCTTAGGCATTGGAATTGACCCAACAATATCTGACTCCTGCCCTTCGTGCAGGGAGTCTGGTAAGGGTAAACCACTGGAAAGGGGAGCCCTGTCGATGCAAACAAACTTGAGTTCCCACAGGGTTCCCAACGGGGTCGTGGCATGGCCCTAGCCCCACCCTGGGCTTCGGACAAGATCCACACCACCAGCTCACACCTCCGTTTAATTGGGTCCTGGCCACGCCTCCCCAGCCAACGGATTGGCTGGCTGGTTTATGATGTGGCCGTAATCCTCTGGGCACCACGGAAATGGCCCCCCACCCCCGGAGGGGAATGGGTAGCCACATGGGCCACCGCAACTCTTCCCCACATTTAAGTGGAGCGGATTTCCCGAACAACTCAGAACCCGAATGCTGCAGACCTGGAAGTAGTTGCTCCAGTTTTCAAACTTTGTCCCAGAAGCCGAACGTGCTCCTGAACTTCCATTTTTGCTGTTGCACAGCTAATTAGAGTCCCTCACATAGTAATTAAGCTTTTTGTCCTCCCGCTTCTGCCCTTGCACCACTCATTTGAGTCCCCCCCCCATCCTAATCAAAGCATTCCGTTTCTGATTGCAGTGTTCTGAGGTGATATTTGGTGCTTTTGTTTTTGCTATTTTTTGCATTTTTGTTTGTGTGGCTTTCTCATTTTTGTGACTGTGGCTTGTTTTTCGTTTTACGATTGATTGATTGTGTGACTGTGGAAAAGGATAAAAGCCCTCCTTCCAAACAATGACTATCATCAGTGCAGGTAAGAAAACAATTTAATTTTAATTTTTATCATCTACAATACTGTCTTATTTATTTTATAGTACAGAACATTGATTGTTGCTTTCATTTTATGGATCAGTGGTTTTGCTAGATAGTAAAATCCATGTTAAATTGCTGTTTTAGGGGTTGTTTGTAAAAGTCTGGAATGGATTAATCCGTTTTGCAGTACTTTCTATGGGAAAGTGTGCCTTGGTTTTGGAGTGCTTTGGTTTTGGAACGGACTTCCAAAACGAATTAAATTTGAGAACCAAGATACCACTGTAGTGTCTTTTGGAAGCCAAGTCTGAAAATAGAGACTTCATTCTTATTGATCTTTGCAAACCACTCTGGGAGCCGTTCCATCAGAAGGTGGCAGGGGAGGGAGGTGGAGATTAAAGAAAATAAACAAATAAAATCTACAGTGGTACTTCAAGTTACAGACACTTCAGGTTACAGACTCCGCTAACCCGGAAGTAGTACCTCGTGTTAAGAACTTTGCTGCAGGATAAGGACAGAAATCGCATGCTGGCTTCACGGAGGCAGTGGGAGGCCCCATTAGCTAAAGTGGTACCTCAGGTTAAGAATGGTTTCAGGTTAAGAACGGACCTCCAGAACGAATTAAGTTCTTAACCCGAGGTACCACTGTACTAGGAGTTTCAAGCTGTGAGAGAATATTTGTACTCTTTCTCAAGTCTTCGTCATCTCAGTAGATTGGAATACTGGAAAATGATGGTTATATGTCCAGATTATAACAGTAAAATACAATACACATAGTTACTCTGCACAATTTGTTGCCATTGGAAGCCTGAACGCCAAATTTGAGATAGCAAAGTAAATTTCCAACCATTTTATTTTATACATATTAATCTTGAATCTCCTTGTGCTTATGGCATTATTTTATGCAAAATGAAAATAACATTTTGTAATATTTTGTTTTTAAAAATTATAGATAATACAGGTTATTAGCTCCACAAAGTACTAATAAGTGTAACTACAGTCATGATGAGATAGCATATTCATTCACACTGCTCAGCTATTAACTTGAAGGCTTTACTTTTCCCTAAAAGCCAGAAAAGAATGGCTCTGGTATACATTTTTTGAAAAATATTCCTATAATTTCAAAGCTATTGTTTGCATTCAAATAAGTTTTGCTCACTGACAGAAATTAATGGGTCTAACTTAGTCATGGTCACTAATTTAATAGGGCGACTCTCAGCGAAGCATAGCTGAATTTCACCCTATGAATTTAAAGTTCTAGAATTTAAAGGCTAGAAGAAAGATCCGGCTCCTGTCATGTAATCTCAGTTCATAGTGGAAGATTCGTATGTAGAGAGATGCTTTTTGAAGCTATTAGACCAAGAATACAAATTGTACCAACTTATGATGTGCGTGGCGCTGTGGTCTAAACCACAGAGCATAGTGCTTGCCGATCAGGTCGGCAGTTCGAATCCCCATGACAGGGTGAGCTCCCATTGCCCGGTCCCTGCTCCTGCCAACCTAGTGCAAATAGATAAATAGGTACCACTCCGGCGGGAAGGTAAACGGCATTTCCGTGTGCTGCTCTGGTTCGCCAGAAGCAGCTTAGTCATGCTGGCCACATGACCCAGAAGATGTACGCCGGCTCCCTTGGCCAGTAAAGCGAGATGAGCGCCGCAACCCCAGAGTCGTCTGCGACTGTACCTAATGGTCAGGGGTCCCTTTACCCTTTACCTTTTATGACTCGTAGGGGGAGACTATCTTCTCCTTCAAAATGTTTCTTGGCTCATTTGCCTAAGTTATTTGTTCTGAAGACAAGCGCACCTGTCACCTGTTCATTGCAACCATAGTCTGGATTACACAGATGGATCAGCAAAGTCTGCAGAGGAACAGAAGCTTCTGGCTCTCTGCTGGGAATTGGAGAGCTTTTGGGTCTCCTCTAAAGTTATCATTGCATGATACTATTCTTTGAGAGTGATTGTTGTTAGCCGCCCTGAGCCCAGCTTCGGCTGGGGAGGGCAGGATATAAATAAAAATTATTATTATTATTATTATTATTATTATTATTATTATTATTATTATTATTATCTTATAACTGATGTCATGCAAGACATGCAAATGCCTGCAAAGCAGAATTTCCCTGATATTTTGTGTGTGTGTGTATACACCTGCACACACTCACAATATCAGGCAAATTCTATTTTGCAGGCACAGTTTCTATGGAGGAAGTGCATGCCCCTATGAGGATGTCATTGAACAGTGTCCTCTGACTAAATGCTCCCCTCATTTTGCTTGATAATTAAGTGCATTGCAAGAATCAGCAATGCTGCCTGAACAATGTAATTAAATGTTGGGCAATGCTGGTAACAAATAATGCATCTATAGACTGATTAACTGTCTATTGATTTGGCAATGCATTAGCTGCCATAAAGCTGTTCATTTGTCATGCATTATCTATTATTATTTCTTAAAAAGCAATCTTTCAGCAGAGTTTCAATGTAAATTTAAACTTCCAGATTTCCTAACAAGTAATGATCAACAAAATTAATATTGCACCAAATTCTAGAGGCAAAATTTTCAGCATGAGAAGTGTTTTTATTAACGAGGTCCAAAACATTATTCCAAAGAGTTTCAAAATCCCAATTTTTTGTTGCCCCGATTGCCTTCTGCATTGGGGCATTATTTCAACTCCAAAGGGTATCATCCCAACAAGGATATCATCCTGTGGTCAGTCATATCTGTATAACTGTACTTAGCTGAGGCCTGAACTGAATTGAGGAGATATGGGGCATCGCTGCAAGTCAAATGTATCCCACCCCTCAAATAAGAAAAGACTCAAAGCCCGATCTTTCCTCAGAAGATAGTTCCACTGAATTCAATGATTCCTGTTCCCTGTTAAGTTTTTGCAAGATCATTGGTGTATATATGTGTAGCTTTAAGCACATCAGTACTTTTATAATTCATCTTTCCATAAGCAACACAAGAATAAAGGAATGGATATGTAAAATGTCTTGAAGTATAAGCCAACATTTTAATTTAACTTTATGTTGGGACTCCCCCAGGGCCGGATTTAGGTCTGATGAGACCCTAAGCTACTGAAGATAATGGAGCCCTTTATATGTCCAGCTGTCCTTTGTCAACAAAAAATTGTTGCTGTTTTTTGTGTTGAATATATGCTATATGGTCACTTATGGACCTAATAGGTATCTAAAGCCATTTGCACATAACAAAATATGTATTTTATCAAAGTAATTGTTGAACTGAAATACAATTAAGAAGAAGTGTATTAATAGTGGAATACAATTAAGAAGAAGTATATTTTGGGGGGTCCCAAGGTAGCGGGGCCCTAAGCTATAGCTTGTTTAGCTTATACGTAAATCCGGCACTGGACTTAACCATAATGTGATCAAATCCTAGCCAAGAAAAAATTACCCAAGAGATTTTAAATCCCCCTAACTGCTTTTCCTAGGTATTCTGCCCACTATGGGCAAGGAACTAAGGCAAGACACTTGACGAGTTAGTACTCAGCACTCACATTTCCTTCGTCATCTTTGCTACTGAAAAATGGACCTGTCATTTGACCAGGTTTGGGTTCTGTTTGGTTCTTGCTATCAAGAGACAATAGCTTTAGTGTAGCTACCTCTTTTCAAAGAAATGCAAGGAGAGAAGTTCTACAACTTGGATACTCATAGCAGAGATGCACACTTCATTTGGCCCAGGAGGAATGAGAGAATAAATATGCTATCATGGTTCATCATACTGTTGCAAGAATGGGAATATCCAGTGCAGGGAGATAAACAAACCCCACTCTAACTTGTGTGCTCAATTTCAAATGGACTGATTCACTATACAGAGAAATTGAAATGTAACTAAAATATCTGTGTTGGTTTTCATAGGTTGTGCATTTACAAGCAGCAGACCTGCCCTCCATGAGCACTTTGACCTTTTCTGTGTTACAGCTATTCCCATTTCAGCATTACCCACTAGTTTATCCCTGACATACCTGAACAAACACAATGTGACGGCACAGTGGTTTTTTTAGGTTTATTGTGTACATGCATATGTACATGATCCATGGCCCTATAAAACAATGGGCATTTATGCCCTGTTTGTAGATCTACAGTGTTATGATCATTTTGAAAGAATATTCAGTGGGAATATAAGGAAAATCTTATTTTAATGTAAATGGACTGAAAAAACCACCAGGGCATTGAATATGCAATTGCTTTCTTGTTAATATGTTCTAATGTGAGGAACGTTTCAGTATTCAAATACCATTTAACATAGCACCAGTTTAATTAGCTATCATTTAACATTAATAAGGTCAGAATTTTTAACAGCAAATGTCTAATTAACTATTGAGGCTTTCATATTAATATGTTTTCAACTCATGCTGCTGCTGCTTAAAATTCCACACAAGAGGGATGTAAACCAATTTCCTATTTTGATCCATGTGGACCACAACATTAAAATAGAATGTCATGGTGGCTCTGCAACCCATTTGGTACTGCGCAAACAAATGTGTAGAATGCATGTCATGGAAGAACACTGTCAGATGTGAAAGATTCCTGCCCCAAGTGTCGGCTCCATTTCAACGCAGGGGCCATGAAATGAAGCTATATGTGCTGGTGTTGGAGTGGACCATGCAACAGACACATCAGTCAAACCATGTCACAAGCCACACTGCAGATTCTGTCTCCTGATGTACTTCAACATCGCCATGACTTGGTTTTAACATTCAGTCACGTCAGCCACTTTAACAAGGGGTCATTTGCCATCACATCCATTAATGGCATCTATGTCATCACCAGGCAGCTATGTCTGTTTGCAGTCTACATCATCCAAAAGGTCCTGAAATTTTCTTGCAGACGAAGTCTGGAGAAAACATGACTAAAAAATATTTGAAATTTGGTGACTAAAATCCTTTCAGAAGTGGGGAAGTCATGGGAATGGGCAAAAGGATGGTTTTTACTGAGATGAATTCTGCCTCAAACTGGACTCTAGATCTCAAAATCAAAAATTTAGTTCCTTGCCAATTCTGTAATATGGCTACCATGGCCAGCTATAATGCACTAAGACTTCAAGGGGTTCAATATATAGTTTGGGACTATTTGCACGTCAAGACTCTGGCGCACCCCCAAGGACTGACACAGAATTTTAGTTTAAGGTTAATAGGCAAAAATGTAGGCCACAACTTTATTGATTACAGCAATGTGAGTGGTATTGGTTTAAGCATTGGCAATAACTATATCTGACTCCTACCCGCCTTGCAGGAAGTCTGGAACGCAAATAACCAAACAAGGGAGCTCCGTCAATGGCAACCAACTGAAGCTCACCCCAGGGTTCCTGCTGGGTCCTGGCATGGCCCTAGCCCCTCAAGTGGACTTTGGACAAGATCCAGACCCGTGGATTCCTTTACTGGAATACCCTTGAACCTGGAGGGGCAGGTGATGGCTGCACCTCCCTTCCCCCACATCACAATAAGCCAATGCCTAACCGCCAAACCTTACAAAAGTTGTGACGATTGCTAAGAGGTAGGCGAAAACCAAATGGCCAGTGCCAATTTGCCAAATGGAAAAAAAAATCTACCCAGCCCTTGTTCCAAAACAGGCGAGCAACTGAAGTCCAGAGCAAGGCCAAAGCAGACACCTAAAATACAGGGAGGGTGGGTGGGTGTTTGGCGTCGCGAAGCCAGGTGAAGCCCTAGAAATGTGCCACCGCCTTTTATATTCAGACACCTCCCTGGTTTACCGAGGAGCTCCGGAAAATGAAGCGGGACCTCAGACGGCTAGAGCGAGTATGGCGGGGTGCCCGTGACGGAGCCTCAAGAACATCTTATAGGGCTTTTATGAAAACCTACGAGATGGCGGTGAAGGCTGCTAAGAAGTCTTACTTCTCGGCCTCCATTGCATCCGCTAGCTCTTGCCCGGCGCAATTATTTAGTATAATCAGGTCTTTAACGTCCCTTGAAGGACAGCCAAATTTAAATAACAATTTGACACACGGCTGTGAGGCATTTGCGAGCTTTTTTGCGGAGAAGGTCTTGTTGCTCCGCCATGACCTCCCTGCCAATTTGGATACAATAAAGGAACTGGAGGCCCCTCGACTGTCCTCGGGTCCAGTATTGGACCACTTTGACCGGATATCCCCAGCCGATGTGGACAGACTCCTCCGAGCTGGAAAGCCCACCACCTGTCCTCTTGACCCGTGCCCGTCTTGGCTGATTAGAGCGTGTCCAGACGAGGTGCGGGCCCTCCTGGGGGATATCATCAATTTGTCCCTTGGCACGGGGACATTCCCAGGGGAACTGAAGGAGGCAGTGGTGCGCCCGCTCTTAAAGAAAACATCATTAGATCCTTTAGATCTATCCAATTACCGCCCGGTTTCGAATCTTCCGTTCCTGGGTAAGGTGATTGAGAGAGCGGTTGCTGAACAGCTTGGTGGGTTTCTGGATGAAACATCGGCTCTGGATCCATTCCAGTCTGGCTTCCGCGCTGGTCATGGGACCGAGACAGCTCTGGTTGCCCTAACAGATGATCTTCGTAGACAGCTGGATCGAGGCGGGTTGGGGCTGCTGATTCTTCTAGATCTGTCAGCAGCTTTCGACATGGTCGATCATGAACTTCTGGACCACCGCCTTGCCGACGTGGGGATCCAGGGCACAGTCCTTCAATGGCTGCGCTCGTTTCTCTCTGGTCGGGGACAGAGGGTGGCGCTTGGGGGGGGAATTGTCATCGCGCCACTCCTTGGTGTGTGGAGTGCCTCAGGGTGCGATACTCTCCCCAATGCTTTTCAACATCTTTATGCGCCCCCTCGCCCAGCTTGTCCGGAGTTTTGGGCTGGGTTGCCATCAGTATGCCGATGACACCCAACTCTATCTGTTGATGGATGGCCATCCTGACTCGGCCCCAGACACACTGACCAGATGTCTGGAAGCTGTGGCTGGATGGTTACGTGGGAGCCGGTTGAAGCTAAATCCTTCGAAGACAGAGGTCCTGTGGCTGGGATGGGACGATATGGGATTGGGGGGGGCAACTCCCATCTCTTGCGGGGGCGCAGTTAGTGCCAGCACCGTCCGTTAAGAGTCTGGGTGTAATCTTCGACACCTCCCTTTCCATGGAGGTGCAGATTGCAGCTATAACAAAGGCGGCATTTTTCCATCTCCGCCAAGCTAAGCAGTTGGCTCCTTACCTCTCTCGCCCTGACCTAGCCACTGTGATCCACGCGACGGTCACCTCCAGACTGGATTATTGTAACTCGCTCTACGTGGGGCTGCCCTTAAGACTGACCCAGAAACTCCAGCGGGTGCAGAATGCTGCAGCGAGACTCCTTACGGGGTCTTCGCTGCGAGATCACATTCATCCGGTGCTATATCAACTGCACTGGCTCCCGGTGGAGTACAGGATCAGGTTTAAGGTGCTGGTTTTAACCTTTAAAGCCCTATACGGCCTAGGACCCTCGTACCTACGGGACCGCCTCTCCTGGTATGCCCCACAGAGAAACTTACGGTCTTCAAATAAAAATATCTTGAAGGTCCCAGGCCACAGAGAAGTTAGGCTGGCCTCAACTAGAGCCAGGGCTTTTTCGGCTGTGGCTCCGACCTGGTGGAACACTCTGTCACAAGAGACTAGGGCCCTGCGGGACTTGACATCTTTCCGCAGGGCCTGCAAGACAGAGCTGTTCCGCCAGGCCTTTGGCCAGGGCACAGCCTGACTCCCTCCCTCGGCAATCTTCGCGGAGCTCTGGCCCAATGGTGGCCAGTGGCTTGAATTTAATTAATTTTATAATGAATGATTTTAGAGTGTTGTTTGTGTTGTACTTTTGTATTGTTTTATTGTTGTTAGCCGCCCTGAGCCCAGCTTCGGCTGGGGAGGGCGGGATAGAAATAAAATTTATTATTATTATTATATGCCCCCACGATCACACCACAATCTCTGATTGGCCAATAGGCCATGGTGTGATCATGGGGCCATCGCGTGGGCCGGGCTCAATCTCCCACAGACATGAATGATCATTTACAACGAAGGTAGGTATAAAAGAATTAGATACGGGGGGGGGGGACATAAGAATAAGAAAAAAGAAGATAAAAAGATAAAAAGGAAAGAAAAGAAAAGAAAAAGAGCCAAAAAAATTATATAGATTCATATCCATCAAAGAAAAAATTATGCATAAAACTTCCAATCGTTCTCATTATACTGTTTATATAATCATGATTTTTATCGCACAGCTTTACGTTATATCCTTTTTCATGTACTCCACTAAAGTATTCATTTCATTCATTTGTGTTTACAGGTATCATTCCAGTTCTGCTAAGATGGTATTATTTGTACAATATAATCTTATATATGCCTTAAATATTTTCCATTCTCCATATAGTCAATCCTATTCATACAATAGTATTGTGTAGCTTAGAATCACATCAGGATTCCCAAGAATATCGCAAGGTAGCTCCAGAGCAAGGGCAGCGGCTCCTGGGGGCCGAGGCACCATGCCCCCATCTTTTTTAGGGGGTGAGCCCCCCCAATATCCAGAGAGCCCCATGTGTGATATCATTAAAGTTAAAGGGACCCCTGACCATTAGGTCCAGTTGTGACCGACTCTAGGGTTGCGGTGCTCATCTCGCTTTACTGGCCGAGGGAGCCGGTATACAGCTTCCGGGTCATGTGGCCAGCATGACCAAGCTGCTTCTGGCGAACCAGAGCAGGGCACGAAAACGCCGTTTACCTTCCCGCCGGAGCAGTACCTATTTACCTACTTGCACTTTGACATGCTTTCGAACTGCTAGGTTGGCAGGAGCTGGGACCGAGCAACGGGAGCTCACCCCATTGTGGGAATTCGAACCGCCAACCTTCTGATCAGCAAGTCCTAGGCTCTGTGGTTTAACCCACAGCGCCACCCACGTCCCTGTGATATCATTGGGCCCCCTCAATTGCCTAGAGAAGCTGGCTCCGCTGTTCCAGAGCTACCTTAGATAACCCCTTCTAGTTGGTCTGTGTAAGTAGGTATGCCATTTTATAACTGCAAACAATAATGTATGTTCACGAAAACACCCCAATTCATGCAGCGAGAGAGGAGATGTAACTGACAAGCATCCCTGATTTGTATTTGTGTTTTTATGTCTGAATATCACAACATTAATGCAGACATCACAGAATGAAGACAAATGCAAATATCAGCCCAAGGCACAGTCTGAAAACACGATATGTCTTTATGCCTTTCTTGCATGAAAACCACATAAAAAATAAAATTAAATAGAGCCACAAGAAGGGCAAAGAAAAAATAAAAGGGAAAACAGCATTTAAAATGTTTTGCAAAACAAAACAAAAAAGTGATTTTCAAAATAGTAATCATAGTTGCATTTCCATCTCTCGGCTAACTTTAAATTGATTATTTTTAAACTGGGGCAGGATGATTACTTATTGTCATTTTCAGCAAAAGTAAAGATACACATGTGTGTATCTACACTCTATGGAGTATTTCGTCTGCATGACAAACAAATGCTTATCTCAACAGTATTATAACGCAGAGACTTACCAATAAAGAGAGAGAGAGAGAGAGAGAGAGAGAGAGAGAGCACCATATGATGCTCATATTTATTTAGGGTGGTATCGTTCTCTCTCTAGTTGCAATTGTTTAGCTAGCAAGGTGGACAGGAAAGGGGGATAAGGGACAAAGAGGATGGTGACCAGTTATAGCAAATAGGCAGGTGAGCAGCCACATCCATTATATCACTTCCTCTGTTTAATAAGGAATCACAGAAGTTAAAGAACAGAGTGAACCATCTAATCTTGTGGATATGTGTTTCCTGCTTCACAGAGAAGCTGTTTTTTAAATATCCCAGGAGAAGAAGTGAGGCAGCCATAAAACTCTAGGGAGAAATCTAAGATGTTAGTGCAGCCAGCCTTAGCCATAGATGGGTCATTCTCCTCAATCACTCTTCCCCAGTTCTGTATTTCATCTTTCCATTCTGGGCATGCACATAGAAAATACTTAAGCTTGCGCACCTTATTTTTTTAAAAATAAAAAAGTTGTCATGAAAAGTCATGTGAATTTTAGTGGGCACATCTTCTAATGCAGAGATTTTCGCGTGTAATTTTGCCTAACTTATTCATTCATTCATTCGATTGATTGATTGATTGATTGATTCATTGATATTCTGCCATTCATCATAAAATCTCAGGGTGGTTCACAGAACCGCATAGGGACACAGGCTCTGGTAATATAATTGTCCTTGACATTCATTCACATGCAACATTCACTTACTAAAACTATTCTCAAAATTCAAAGGGTGGTAGTTATAAATAATGTGATCTTTTATGTTCTACAGGCAAGAAGCTTTCTAGCAGAGGGTGGTTGTTTGCTTCCCCAAGGTATTTATGTACTATTGCTCCCCCCCCCCCAACACCCAAATCCCTGCTGGGTGTGAAACATCCACAAACCTAAACACAAAATATGCCAAAACACAGCCAAGGGAGAATCAAAATAGGAAATGGGTTAATGTGGATTACTTGTGAGGTCACATTGCGTTCAAAACTTCAGGCACTTTTGTCCTCTATATGACTTCATGCCACACCATTTAAAATTCATGTA